>NC_134359.1:52230496-52507996 GCF_048569485.1 Anomaloglossus baeobatrachus
GATAGAGGGATAGATAGATAGATAGATAATAGATAACGAGATAGATAGATAGAAGGATAGATAGATAGATAGATAGGAAGATAGATAGAGGGATAGATAGAGGGATAGATAGGAAGATAGATAGATAGATAGATAGATAGACAGACATACAGATAGATAGATAGATAGATAGATAGAGGGATAGATAGATAGATAGATAATAGATAACGAGATAGATAGATAGAAGGATAGATAGATAGATAGATAGATAGGAAGATAGATAGATAGATAGATAGATAGATAGAGGGATAGATAGAGGGATAGATAGGAAGATAGATAGATAGATAGATAGATAGATAGATAGATAGATAGATAGATAGAGGAATAGATAGAGGGATAGATAGGAAGATAGATAGATAGATAGATAGATAGATAGAGTGATAGATAGAGGGATAGATAGGAAGATAGATAGATAGAGATAGATAGATAGAGATAGATAGATAGATAGATGGATAGATGGATAGAGGGATAGATAGATAGATAGATAGATAGATAGAGGGATAGATGTTAGTGTCTAGCACAGATGCTCATATCTAAGACTGTGGAGTTTTAAAGACTCATATTTACTCAAGTAGAATATTGATTGTGAAAGGTGACACTGACTGGAATCCATGTCTGTTACCTATGGAAATGGGATTCTTGCTCACTCAGGCATTTAATGAGGACAAGAGGATAAGTGGTAGGACGCTCAGTCGTCATATTGGAACAATGCTGTTGTTTACAGGCTGATGTCTGTGTGTTGTCACCTGTCTGTAAGTGACAAGCAGCTGCAACACGTCCATTGATAAATATAAAAATAACAGTACGCCTTTACCTATCCATAAATATACAGCATACTTTGCAATTCAGATACAATAGTTTGAAAGGTACATATTCATTCTGACAGTACCTGCCTTCAAGCTATATATGTATTACACAGTTGCATGTTCTTGTATGCTGTATTTGTATAATATCAATATTACTATTAGGATTTATTACTTATAGGCCCCGATTCATCCTTTTATGCCAGAACTTTAGTGAAAAAAGCTTTGAAAAGTAATACAATTTTGGTACATTTTGAGACTGCGCTAAGATTTTACAACTTTTGGCGTTCTCACGTCATTTTTGCACAGTACTGACAAAATGGGGCAGAACAGGAGTGTTGTGACTGGGACCAAAGTGTCTTATTGCTGGAGTATCTATTAAAAAAGTGGCTACTGATCAAAAATAGGAGACGTCCATGGTGCACTGGTCCTGTCAGTTCATTTGTTTATTTCACTGCCTATGCACTCTGATATTTGGTTATGGCTACTTAGCAATACCAATAATATTATAGCTCCTGATTATGTAACTCAATGTAAAAATTAGGGACTTATAATAATACCAAATCAACCATTTATTGCATTTCTGCTGTTGCCAGATTTTGCCAAAAACTTTGGACAGTCCGGTCCGATAGGCATCCTTGTAACGGTGTCTATCCCTCCTCTCCGCTGCTGATCTCCATCCACTTGTTTGATTGACGAGGATGATGTCTCCTGCATCATCCAAATAACTTGGCTGAATCTTGAGTCCACGTCACCGGGCAAAATCCTGTGTCTGTGCAGAGACATCACCAGCTCGCGCATGCGCACTTTGCTCTGCCCTACTGTGAACAGAGCCTAAAACATAAGTGCACATGCTCGAGCTGGCGATGTCTCTGCTCCGGCGCTAGATTTTGCCCTGCAACGTGGATGACGCATGTGCACTTATGTTTTAAGCTCTGCCAGCAGTAGGGCAGAGCGAAGTACGCATGTGCGAGCTGGTGATGTCTCTGCGCAGGAACTAGATTTTGCCCGGTGATATGGATCACGCATGCACACTGATGTTTAAGGCTCTGCCAGCCATAGGGCAGAGCAAAGTGCTCATACGCGAGCTGGCGGTGTCTCTGCACAGGCACTAGATTTTGCCCACTGATGGGGATAACGCATGCACAGTGATGTTTTAGGCTCTGCCAGCAGTAGGGCAAAGAAAAGTGCTCATGCACGAGCTGTTGATGTCTCTGCACAGGAGCTAGATTTTGCCCGGTGATTTGGATGACGCATGCACACTGATGTTTTAGGGTCTGCCAGCAGTAGGGCAGAGCGAAGTGCACATGCACGAGCTGGTGATGTCTCTGCGCAGGCACTAGATTTTGCCCGGCGACAAGAATGACGCATGCGCTCTTATGTTTTAATCTCTGCCAGCAGTAGGGCAGAGCGAAGTGCGCATGCGCGAGCTGGTGATGCCTCTGCACAGACACGAGATTCCAAAGGGCTTTGTGAATAGGGAAGGATTTTAAATATGAAGGACTGGAGAAAACGGGTTTATTGCCGCGCTAAAAACCACGAGCATGTATAAGTCAAATTATTCTCTTTATTTAGATCATTCCTACGCGTTTCCGAGGCTCATCTGCCTCCTTCATCAGGGAAAAAAAAATGAATAGGGAAGGAGGCATTGTCTTTGTCCATCAAAGCAAGAGGATGGCAATCAGCAGCAGAGAGGAGGGATAGATGCCGCATTAAGGACGCCCATCGGACCGGACCGTGCAGATTTACATAGAGCACTGGAGAATTTATCAAGGTTTTTGGGGTATACAGGAGGAGTAAGGTTATAATATACCTTTGTGGAATGCAGCAGAAGCGCTGCTGAAGATGATAGTCTTAGTTCAGACATTGATGATAGGTTCCCTTTAAGATTCCTTTATTTTTAGAAGGATTTCTATGAAATAAACTGATCCCAGGGTGTTTATTGCTAGAAACTTAAGCTGTCAGATCCAGTCTTTAGGGTGACATATCAGAAAATGTCTAATTTATCTGCAATTCCTCCTCAAAGGAATGAAATATTAAAGGATATATCTCAGCAGGTTTTTGTTATGTAATCGGAGACCAGTATGGTGTAGGTGTAGAGACTCTGATCCGTGTTGCTGTTTCAATATAATCAGTATTTTATCTGCAGCAGATTATCACTACAGGACTAGGTGTCTTGTGCCTCTTAGTCAACTTCTCTATGTGACCCCGCCCCCACCACTGATTAGCAGCTTTCTGGCAATGTACAGTGTACACAGAAAGCTGCCAATCAGTGGTGTGGCTGGGGTAATACAGGGCTCAGCGTTCTGAGCACTGCTAGATCTGCAGTAGAGAAAACAGTGATCGTCTAAAAATGTAGGTAAATGACAGCATGTGACTCATTGTATTGAAAAGCAAAGCAAAGCCAAGTGAGTGACACATCACTGAAATCAGGGTCTCAGCCCCTACATCATGCTGCTATTAGATTCCCATTAAAGGGAGCCAACCACCAGAATTTTGCTATATGAAGTAAAGGCAGTGCCATACTGACACTAGGATGCTGAATTCAACCATACCTGTTATAGCAAGATCCGACGCTTGATTGCTGAAATATCTGTAATCAAAGTTGCAGAAATGCACTGCACCTTTGATTGACATGTGCAGGGGGCGGGCAATTGTGGGTCGGGTCCTTGCTGTAAAATCCTCCTCCAGCGTCCTCCTGGCTCGCCCCTTTTCTTTATTTAAATATAGCACCGCCCTGCCATTGCTGCTGTTGGCGGTGCAAGCGCATTGCCACAGTAACAATGTCTTCTTTAAAATTGTGCTGGAGTCGCCGCATGCGTATACTGCGAGCTCCAGCGCCATTTTATTTACAACACTGCAGAGAAAATTATGAGTGGCAGCGGCACGTGCATAGATGTAAAAAAAAATCTGTGCATGCGCCGATGCCACTTATAGTTCTCTTCACATAAGATATTTGTCTTCAATAAAATAGCACCGGAGATCACGGTATGCGCATGCGCAAACTCCAGTTCCATTTTAATGAAGACATCATTACTGTGCCAATGTCTGTAACTTTGACTACAGATATTTTAGCAATCAAGCATCCAATCTTTCAACAAAAGGTATGTTTGGATACAGTAACCTAGTGCCTGCATGGCAGTGCCTTAACTTTATATACCAAAATCCTGGTGGGTGGTTCCCTTTAAACAGTTCTCATTGGCATCAGAGAGCTATCCTTGCAATACACAGATATGGTGGGTGATAGAGACCAAAGACTTCTTGTAGTCACTTTTGCCAATTGATGAGGGTAATCCATATCAATAAATTCAGATATGCCAAACAGGTTTTCAAAACTGGACAACTTTTTAAAGGCACTCTGACAGCAGTTTCCCGCAATGTAATCTGAAGACAGCATGCTGCAAGTGTTAAAACAGAGAATTCAGCCCTGAGTGTCTTATCTCACTGTCTTTTTTTTTTTTTTTTACCTGCATGTTAGTTTAAGCCTCTTATCTTTATCATTAGTGGGTCTCAGCAGTGCCTGAGCTCTAGTCCAACTCTGCCCCTTTTGTGATTATCAGCTTCTGTCTATGGAAATGTACACTGAAAGCCTGGTGTGGGCGGGGACAGCTCTCCCAGCACTGCTACATGCAAAATCTCAAATTGTTCACTGTGTCAGGACGGCTGCACCCAGTAATCTAAGTGATACATCATTGAACTCAGGATCTCTTTGCCTACATCATGCTGCTCTCAGATGAGGTAGCAAAAACCTGCTGACAGATTCCCTTTAAGGAGCAACTTCTTGGGAAAATGGAAATGATGCAATCTTGCATTATACACAATCTTAGTTATGGGAACTTTATGAGCTATGGATCCCTTGCGTCCTAGGAATTCTCAGCTCTTTCGGAACCATGCAAAACATTTTTTGATGTTCGAGCAAAATAATGCAATATTGTAATATTTCTCTACAGATAGCACTTTGTAAGTATTTTTCACTGCCAAAAATCAGTAAGAAGAGCAGCGATATGATACGTTTTTGCATTGACACCCACTCGGATTCGCAGGGTTGTTCACAGAAGCTTCAGAAAGCATTGGGCTGTAGGTGGGATTATGTATCTCTTAGCAAACACATCTAATAATAGCGCTGCTGCTTCTTCACATCACTCTGGAACGGATCCAATATCTGACAATAGCTCGGAGAAAGAACTGCCATAGAAGAAATCATCACGTGCCATTTATTTCAATGTGTCCCTGAAGGAAACTCAGCATTATAACTGGACTCTCAGCGAGATATTGGACAATAACACGGGATGAGTATCTGTGCAGCTATTTTCCAGGAGGCTGTGCTACACATTTAATCAGTTTTTATTACACTGGATGAGATTAGAGATGGTAATAGCAGTTTAGAAGTCGGCCTATTGGAGTGTTTCACTTTGGAGATTAGTCACATAGTTTTCTTAGTCTTTAATACACTTTTTTGCTATTAAACTACATAATCTTAAATTTAAAGGGGCTATCACATTACATATGTCAGATTTTGCATGGCGGACATATAAATACTTGGACACCAATGGAGTGTAAAGGGCACTTTACACGCAGCGATATCGCTATCGATATCGCTAGCGAGCGTACCCGCCCCTGTCGGTTGTGCGTCACAAACAAATCGCTGCCCGTGGCGCACAACATCGCTTACACCCGTCACACGGACTTACCTGCCTAGCGACGCCGCTGTGGCCGGCGAACCGACTCCTTTCTAAGTGGGCGGTTAGTTTGGCATCACAACGGCGACACTAAGCGGCCACCCAATAGAAGCGGAGGGGCGGAGATGAGCGGGACGAACATCCCGCCTACCTCCTTCCTTCCTCATTGTGGGTGGCCGCAGGTACAATGATGTTCCTCGTTCCTGCAGTGTCACACATAGCGATGTGTGCTGCCACAGGAACGACGAATAAACTGCGTCCTGCAACAGCAACGATAACCGGGAAAGGAATGACGCGTCAACGATCAGGTAAGTAATTTTGATCGTTAATGGTCGTTCGTGCGTTTCACACGCAACAACGTCGCTAACGAGGCCGGATGTGCGTCACGAATTCCGTGACCCCAACGACATCTCGTTAGCGATGTCGTTGCGTGTAAAGTGACCTTAACACATAAAAAAGTTTTAACTTCCAGACCAATGACCATCTATAATATCGTAAATGGGCAAGAGTTGTCCAGATCATACAACCATCTCAAAGTGGATTCGTCACCAGATTTCACAAGGAAAAAACTGAATAACTTATTAATTAGATCTCAAATACCTCAAGAAGGTACTGTACTTTGTTAGGAAATCCATGTAAAAATGGCTGCAATTCATTCTCTGCACACCTGGCCTGATTGACTGTTCCTCAGTGTCCCACCTCCCTGTTGATTTCTCACACTGCTCATTATAAGCTGCAGCTGTCAGTCAGGTTGGGTGGATGGAGAATGAATAAGATCTTTAGTTCTATAGCTGGACTTCAAAAATGGCTGTAATTTAGTCATTCTAGGCACACCTGGCCTGATCGGCTGCTCCTCGGTGAGCCTCCTCCCTGGTGATTTCTCACACTGCTCATTATAAGCTGCAGCTGTCAGTAAGGCTGGGTGGATGGAGAATGAATAATTGTAATTAATTAATTACAGCTATTTTAGAAGTTCAAGGATAGAAGGAAATATCTTTTCCGTCTATCCTTGAACTTCTAAAATAGCTGTAATTAATTAATTCCATGCACAGCTGGACTGATGGACTGCTCCTCAGTGTCCCTCCTCCCTGTTGATTTCTCACACTAGTCATTACAAGGTGCAGCTGTCAGTCAGGCTGGGTGGATTGACAATGAATAAGATCTTTCTTTTTATAGCTGAACTTCTAAACTGGCTGTAATTAATTCATTCTACGCACACCTGGCCTGATTGACTGCTCTTCAGTGTCCCTCCTCCCTGTTGTTTTCTGACACTGCTCACTATAAGCTGCAGCTGTTAGTTAGGCTGGGTGGCTGGAGAATGAATAAAATCTTTCCTTCTGTAGTTGGACTTCTTAAATGGCTGTAATTAATTCATTCTATTCACACCTGGCCTGATTGACTGCTCCTCAGCATCCCTCCTATTTGTTGATTTCTCACACTGCTCACTATAAGCTGAAGCTAACAGTCACAGTGGGTGGATGGAGAATGAATAAGATCTTTCCTTCTATAACTGGACTGATTTTGCTGGTGTACTTACTTTGGAAATTCACATTATAATGGCTGTATAAAATGTTTTAGATAGTTTAAACTGCGCTTCTGCCCTCTTCGTCTGATTGACAGCTCTTCCTTGTTCCTCTTCCCTGCTGAGATCTTATACTGCTCAGTATCAGCTGCAGTTATTGGTCAAGCATGGTGAGCAGAGTATGAATACACTTAGATAGTTGGATTGTCTTAATATTAGGATTATACAGCTATTTTAACTTTATACACCAGCTTGATCTGATTTAAGAGATGGATTCAATATTGTATACAGCTTCCATTGCAAAATCACCATTATCCGTCATCGATACGTCCGCTTTAAGCCCACACTGCTGTTTTATAGTCCTCAAAGCAAATTTCTAGCAAATTCCTCTCTTGAACATCAAATCAAATCTGTCCCCAGGTTTCAGGATACAAATTGCATAATGTACGTGATCAAATAGCTCTATGACCCTGATGAGGCTGTTGTATTTAGACTGAAATCTCCCCTCACATCTTCTAAATATACCACGTGGATAAGGACTGTGGAAAAAACAAGCGCAAATAGGGTTTTACCCCAATATGTACGGGGTAAGGAGGGGGGAGTATGAATACTCACCAAATGTAGTTGTGAGAGTCACAACTACTATGAACGCATGTGATGTGGATCCAAGGCTGCAGCCACCAGTAGACAGCAGATCACAGAGAGCAAAAGAGAGAGGTGTTCAATTGCTGCGCCAAAAGATCACTTCAGTGGATGTTCAGATTAATGCCACTTTATTTGTCATATAGGTCGACGCGTTTCTGGAGCATCTGCCCCCTTCATCAGGACCATCAAAAACAAGAATAACATCAAACATTTTTTGATGTTATTCCTTTTTTTGATGGTCCTGATGAAGGGGGCAGATGCTCCAGAAACGCGTCGACCTATATGACAAATAAAGTGGCATTAATCTGAACATCCACTGAAGTGATCTTTTGGCGCAGCAATTGAACACCTCTCTCTTTTGCTCTCTGTGATCTTCTAAATATAAGCATTGCATGAGTTCACCTGTAGCTGCTAAAGTCATGAAATGCTTATTTTAATATCAGACGAGAAAAGTTTCAAAAAGAACTACACGACCGTCCTGTTATGGATTTTCAATGTAATTATACCAGCCTCATCAATACTAATAGAGTTTTTAAATGATGAATTTACTTTGCTTTTGGGCAAATTCAGACGTATGATTACATTTGCCATTAGCATCGTATTTCATGTGATTGATTCATGGGAAAGAATTAAATCGATCAACAATCGTGATGTTATCAAAAATGTTCTTATATTGTTACTTTAATTAGAAATTGAAATGTATATTGATATCTATATTAACATGAGAAAAAAAAAGCCAAGACCTTGAAAGAAGTCTGACGTAGTCTTTAGATCAGTCTTTTACAGTAATTGACGTCAGAACACACGTTGTTGTGTCAACGTAGCCTAAAGGGTACTTTACACACTGCGATATCAGTACCGATATCGCTAGCGAGCATACCCCCCCTCGTCGGTACTTATTTCTCTCATTTCTTCTTGAAGTTGTCATGATTCACCTTTGCCTCTGCTTCCTGCAGAGCCATTGGGTTTTGTCTATTGTTCAGGTGTTAGTATTCTCTGGATCCTTGACAATGGGCAGGGCTTGTTTGGTGCCTCGTTCTGGTAATCACCTTGCCTTATCTTTGGGGTGTTTCACCCGGAACTTTGCCAGTGATAGTTCCTGCTCTGCAGTATGCGCTTCTGGTTCTCATGAGTTCATTCTGGTCCTCATCCCACCACCCTGACTCCTCTCCCTGTCCACCGCTCCGTCCATCTTGTCTGTGCTCCCTGACTCTCTGACCCTCCACTTGTCTTGTTCCCTCAGTCCCGCTTCCTCCCTTTGTACTGACGTTCCCCTTCAGCTTCTGAGCCATCTTGCTCTTTTACTACGGTTCTGCTTCCCATCTGTACCTGACGTTACCTCCTGGCTATTGATCTTAATCTTCCACATGACTTTGGCTCCACTTATGAAAATTAGAACCAGCCTGGTTCTAATTTTCATAAAGACGGACTTGGACCCTACCTGAGCACCCAGACTTTCTAAGAGAAGTGCCGTGATTCTTATCATATTTGGCTCCATTTACTCCTTTGCACTGACGTGACCTCCTGGCTCTGACCTCTCGGCATGTTTGACCATTTTGCTACCTCTCCCATCTAGCTTCCGGTGACATCTTGTGGGCAGACGCTGCATTACATCTAGGAGTTCTATATCTCTCCTGTGTACCTGCGCCCCCCTTATGGTAGCATTACAGACATCCTTTATTTTATATATTTATGATGAATTTAGATAAAAACCCTTCATTAAACAAGTTTTCTGGGGATATCTTTCTTTAAACGTCCTCTGCTTACTTAAAATAATTAAAAAAAAAATGCCACTCAACTCTACATGTCTCACACTGGTAACACCACCATTCATGGTAATGCCATGAAGCTAAGCTGGTTATGCAAGGAGAAATGGAGAGCGTACAGCTCAGTCCTCTGCCTCAGCCACACCACCAACCTAACTCACAGTCATCAGGAGCGCATCATTCACTTTGGAAGCAGGTAGGCAGAGGAACATTGTGCTCCTGAAGATTTAAAGTGAAACAACCCCTTTTCAGCTAAGGCCAATGTTTAAAACTGGGCTTATTTTATCCTTTACTTTGTTCTAAATCACATACGGTATCTGCAAGAATATTTTAAGGTGGAGAAGGGGAAGCACTAATATTTTTCAGATTTTCCATTGTAGTGCATCTCTTTTTTTTCTGTATTTGGACACATTTCTTTATATCCCCCCTTTTAAAGTGAACCTGTCAGGTCCCCTATGTCCTCCAACCTAACATCATTCACATTTGTATGACTAAATTCCCTTCCTAACCATCCCTAATGTTTAAAAAAAAACATTTTTAAGCTCCGTTTTTCCTATACTAATTAGGACCTTGACTAGTCTCAGTGATGTTGTTTCCTCTGACTAGTCCGCCCTCTTTCCATGGTGTCACACCCCTATGGGTGTGATGACATGATTTCCATGAGATGGCGCCATCGCCAGTTACTGGAAATCTCATGCATGTGCGCGGTTCATTTTGGCAGTGTCACTGCTCCTCTAAAGCTGGGTGTACGCATCTAGGCTTCACAGAGGAGCACTGCGCATGATCGGAAGAACAGCTTCTGAACTTTCGATCATGCGCAGTGCTCCCATCTGAACCTGGGACACGTACACCCGGCTTCTGAGGCGCACGGACGCTGCTAAAATGAGCCGAATGCATGCACAAGATATCCAGGATCTGCCAATGCGCCAGCTCATGGAAATCATGATATAATGCCCACAGGGGTGTGACAATATAGAAAGAGGACCAACTAGTCTGGAGAACTAACGCCCCATCGATTAATCACAGGCCTATTTAGAATAGGAAAGAGTTCATAAATTATTTTTTAAACATTGAGTTAAAGGGAATCTGTCAGCAGGTTTTTGCTACTTCATCTGAGAGCAGCATGATGTAGGCAAAGAGATCCTGAATCCAGCAATGTGTCACTTAGATTACTGGGTGCAGCTGTTCTGACACAATCAGAATTTTTAGATTTAACCATGTAGCAGAGCTGAAAGAGCGGTCCCGCCTATATCAGGCTCTCTATAGACATTGTACATTGACAGTGAGGTGTCAGAGGAGGGAATGTGCCAGACTGACATTGTAGTCCAATTAATGAGAAGTTCTCCTGCTTAAACGAATGTAGCAAGTAAAGAACACATTGGACCTTGACAAGATAGACACCCCTGAATTCTATGTTTTAACCTTTGCAGCATTATGTCTTCAGATTACATAGCAAAAACATGCTAACGGATTCCCTTAAAGTGAATAACATTATACAGGGGTGGTTAGGGAGGGAATTTAGTGATACAGATGTGAATGCTGCAGGGTTGGAGGACATAGGGGGCCTGACAGGTTCCCTTTAGACCCGCAACACACATCCATTTTTTTTGTACGTGTGCGGTACGTATTTGCACGTACCGGAGACACGGAGACACGGAGACCCATGTTATTCAATGGTAGATGGCACACACACGTAAAATCACACGGAACGTGTGTCCGTGTGGTAAGTACGTGTGTGCGCTTTTCTACACGGACGACATGTCCGTTTTTGGCCGGCAGCACGCAGGCACGGACCCGCTTTAGTCTATGGGTCCGTGCCTGCACGGACCGCACACGGAGTATGTCCGTGTTCAGCACATATCGTCCGTGTCCGTTTTAATCACAAAATCTGAAACACTTGTTACCAATCTATCAGGTCAATTGATGGCAAACAACAACACCAGGATCTCATGATGAATGATTAACAACGTTAATTGGGTAAAAATGCGGGCCTTTATAAATGGACAGCACACGGACAGCACACGTACGTATTTTATGTCAATACGGACATTCCACACGCACACACGGCTCGCATATGCCATCACACAGATGCCATATGTACCGGAGAAACTCCCCTAAAAAACGGAACACGGACCCGAAAAACGGACCGTGAGACACGTACGTTTTTTTGCGGAAGTGTGTTTTAGGCCTTAATGACTTTTTTGACTTGGTCAACAGACAATAAAGTAACAGGATCAGACCTGTGGCCACTGATGCACTAACAAAGCTCTTGACAGACAAGGCCATGCGTGAAAAAGAATGTTAATAATTTCTAAGATGATGGTATCTCTGTAATTGGTTAGATGCTACATGGCCCGGCTATGTGAGAGGCTACATACATGCGGAGATAGAGAGATATGTTCTTCGGTGGAGAGGCTTTGAAGCTGCTGACCTTTATGTTGCAGTGGTGGCTTAATGGCAATCCACGGAGAATGAAGCCAGTAGTGTGGCTGAAAGCAGGCAGCTCTCTTCCTTGACAGATGGTGAGAAGGAGTCAGTAATGGTACAATATAAACAAGCTTATATCTGATCAGTACCGGGGGATGAGGAACAGCTTAATGCAAGGGGAGAGGGGTCGTCTTCAGCACCCCAGCTGTTGCAGAGCATTATGGTAAGGCAGTAATATGATGTGTAACCTAGCTGGCGTCTGGGATACGGAAAACATGTATTTTCTAGCATAAGAAAGATACAGATGGGAAGAATAATGGTTTCTATGCGTTTCACCGAACTCTACTTAGTTTAGGATTTATAGACATTAGAATATTCTGCATTAAACAGACTCGAAGATCTTTATATATAAATGTGCTGCATAAAACAATGAGCAGATACAGAGAAGGCCAGAAAATAGAAACCGGTGCAAATAATACACTACATTTTAGCGCTACATATGGCTACATACTGGTATAGATTGTCCCATTATAACTGAGCGAAGGTTCTTTGTAATTAACAGCACACCGAGTGGCCAGGTTCGGTACTGCAATTATATTTATTGATGGGTTATTAGAACTTTTCTATTCTTCATGGTTTTTGATAACATATAACTATGTCTGGACATTATATGTTACATAATTTCGAGGTTTTGCAAATAATACAGTACATAATAGCACTACATATCACTACATAGTGGTATAGATTGTCCCATTATAACTAAGTGAAGGGTCTTTGTAAGTAACAGCACGCCGAGTGGTCAGGTTCGGTACTGCAATTATATTTATTGATGGGTAATGGGTTATTATTTATAGAACTTTTCTACTCTTCATGGTTTTTGATAACATATAACTATGTCTGGACATTATATGTTACATAATTTCGAGGTTTTGCAAATAATACAGTACATAATAGCACTACATATCACTACACAGTGGTATAGATTGTCCCATTATAACTAAGTGAAGGGTCTTTGTAAGTAACAGCACGCCGAGTGGTCAGGTTCGGTACTGCAATTATATTTATTGATGGGTTATTATTTATAGAACTCTATTATTCTTCATGGTTTCTTATAATATATGACTAAAAGTCTGGACATTATATATTACATAATTTCAAGGTTTTGGCAAATAATACAGTAAAATATAGAGCTACATATCGCTACATACTGATATGGATTGTCCCATTATAACTGATTGAAGGATTTTTGTAATTAACAGCACGCCGAGTGGTCAGGCTTGGTACTGCAATTATATTTATTTATACTGCAAATAATACAATACATTATAGTGCTACATAGTGATATAGATTGTCCCATTATAACTGACTGAAGGTTCTTTGTAATTAACAGCACGCCGAGTGGTCAGGTTCGGTACTGCAATTATATTTATTGATGGGTGATGGGTTATTATTTATAGAACTTTTCTACTTTTCATGGTTTTTTATAACATATAAATATGTCTGGATATTAAATGTTTCATAATTTCGAGGTTTTACAAATAATACAGTACATTATAGTGCTACATAGTGATATAGATTGTCCCATTATAGCTGAGTAAAGGTTCTTTGTAAGTAACAGCACACCGAATGGCCAGATTCGGTACTGCAATTATATTTATTCATGGGTTATTATAGAACTCTTCTATTCATTCATGGTTTCGTATAATATATGACTAAAGGCCGCTTTACACGCAACGACATCGCTAACGAGATGTCGTTGAGGTCACAGAATTCGTGACGCACATCCGGCCTCGTTATCGACGTTGTTGCGTGTGAAAAGTACGAACGGCCGCTAACGATCAAAGTACTCACCTAATCGTTGATTATTGACACATCGTTCTAATCCCAAATATCGTTGATGGTGCTGGATGCAGGTTGTTCGTCGTTTCTGAGGCAGCACACATCGCTACGTGTGACACCCCAGGAACGACGAACAACACCTTACCTACGTCCCCCGGCAATGAGGTGGGTGTGACTTTCCTTCGGCTGCTCTCCGCCCCTCCGCTTCAATAGGATGCCTGCCGTGTGACGTCGCTGTGACGCTGCACGAACCGCCCCCTTAGAAAAGAGGCAGTTTGCTGGCCACAGTGGCGTCGCTAGGCAGGTAAGTATGTGTGACGGGGACTAGCGATATTGTGCGCCACGGGTAGCGATTTGCCCGTGATGCACAAACGACGAGGGCGGGTGCGATCAATAGCAACATCGCTAGCAATGTCACAGCGCGTAAAGCGCCCTTAAAAGTCTGGACATTATATATTACATACTTTGAAGGTTTTTGCAAATAATACAGTACATTATAAAGTAAAACCAATTCACAAGAATATGAACCACAATTAGAAGATAAAACAATATTTTTTATTGTGAAATACAAAACAAAACAAGATATAGGGTGTCATACAAGGACAGTGCACCAGATGGCAGACCACAGCAGCAGACAGAGGAGACCAGTTAGGACATATGTAGTAGTAGAGCACCAATGACTAAATAAAGCAAATCGGCTATCTCGGGAATAGAATGTAGAGCCTATATGGGCTAATGACCGAAATATAACAGAATCAGAGTAATGGCGCATATAGAAAGAAAAGTATCAACCTATCCTGTTAATGTCTCCTCGCGTTAGAATGACACCAGGTCCCAGACCCGACGTACGTTTCGGCAGAAGCCTTCGTCAGGCTTAGTCATTAAAGAGCATCATACCGATATAGATTTCCCTACTATAACTGAGTGAAGGGTCTTTGTAATTAACAGCACACTAAGTGGTGAGGCTCGGTACTGCAATTAAATTTATTGATAGGTTATTATTTATAGAGCTCTTCTGTTCTTCATGGTTTCTTATAATAAAAGACTATAAGTCTGAACATAATTTCAAAGTTTAATAAAAATGTGCTCAGTATGTGGCCAAAAATACTAATGGTTGACAGCCCATTATAATGACAAACAATATGTGGTTTACTGCAGACTGATATATCCATCGTTTCACAGATGCGCATGTTCCCTGCTGTTATGTCCTGGTGGTGGATACTCTGGGCCGTGCATCGGACTCCTCCAGAGAGGCAACCCGGAGCTAACCCCTGTACAGGGACTGTCCCCACCAGAGGGCCTAGATGCACGGTAGCCGGAGCACTAACGGTACAGGAACAGAGTCCTTCTGGAGACTGGGAAGAAGATGTGTCTGGGGCCACGGAGCTCCTGGAGGTAGTCCAGATGACGAGGCTCAGGTTCAGGTGGCGGGTAGAGACGTCAGGCGGGATCCAGGTCCAGCTGAACTAGAGGGCAGAGGTCAGCGGGTGAAGCCGAGGATCGGAGACGGGTTCAGGCTGAAGAATATGGTGGGGTCACAGCCGACAGTCACCGAAAGACTTCCTGGGCGAACCTTGGTCAGGACCGAGTTAGAGTGGCAGGACGGACTCAGCGAAAGACACAGGGTTAATAGGAGACAAGGCAAAAGGGGACCTGAACACCTAGCTTAGGGAAACATGTTGAACAGGCACCACCCACATGGAAGGAAGGTCCTAATATACCCTGTACCTGAATTTGGCAATAACCTGTTTCTGGAAAGCTGGCCCTTTAAGAAGAGGTCATGATCTCGCGCGCGCCCTAATGCGCATGCGCGAAGCCCGAGTGCCAGAGACCAGAGCAGGAAGCGGTGCAGAGGATGCAGGAGAGCCCGACAGTGTGTCCTGGGTCGCAAGGGAATGCCGGGAGCGGGAGAAAGGAAGCATGGAGGACGCAGAGGGGGAAGAGTGAGCTGTGTGGCCATGGGCAGGAGGACCGGGGACCGGAGCGGTGAGTGAGGGATGGTGTCGGGACCCAGGGAGCGTGACACCTGCCAATCTATTGCCTGTACAGGGCAGCAGTCAGTCATCTTCTAGGGCTATGATATTAAAGGGAGTGTCAGAGTGCATGAGTGATCAGCTATTCCATTCAACACCTTCTGGATGAAGTCTTATGACCAGCGGAGAATGCGGAGCATCATAGTCCCATTCAAACAATCTGTGTTGGGATTCCAACCAATCCAACAGTTATCACTTATCCAATGGATCAGTGATAACCTGGTCAGACCATAATATCTGTTCTCTAGCCCAAATCTGTCTCTACAACTGCTAGGAAAATTCTTGGTTGCAGTCCATGTCACTACCACTAGACACATATAACATAAACAACTCCTAACAAAGTTTCACAAAATCATATTTTTTTTCAAAGTTGGTTATTTTGTGCCATACACCAATGGATATGTGGATATGACAAGTGAAGAGGAAAGAAGGAGACACTTCTATTTGTACGTTTGTCAGTGAGACCTCTATGAAATGCAAAAGGCACCAGAATGATGCTATGGTTGCATCTGTGCTGCTGGAAATTATTGAATAGCCAGTACTTGGAAAGGTGGTTTATTTAACACAGTTAGAAGTGCTCCTCCCTTCTTCATCAGGAATGCCACCATGGTAACTTTGAAACGCGTGGGTAACCACCTTTCTACAGTTTCTATGTATTGGTTATTTCATAATTTCAAGCAGCACAGAGGCAATCATATCACAATTCTGGATCCTTTGGGATTTCATACAGGTCTCTCTAACAAACGTACAGAAAGAAATGTTGGATTTCTCTCAGCCTTACAGCCCGGGGTGTCTGCAACAGCAAGTTTTAGGCTTCATTCAGAGTTTTGTGATACAAAACCACACAAGGTGAGCGAAGATCCCACTTAAAATGGAATTATCAGGTGATTGTCTAGTACAATACTAATGCCATCTTTAAATAGGGCTTAAGGCGACCTTTCAGTATCAGTAAGTTTTATTGCTCTACATTATCCTGTTATCTTGTTGTAAGCTCCATGAAATTCCTTGTGACATAGTAAAAGTAACTAGTCATGCAGTAAGCTGGAGGAAATAAAGTGCAATCTGCTGGTTTTATCCGAGAAAAAATGATTAAAAAAATTGGATATGTTCCAACCAACCAACAACCAACTAGAAATTACCAAAATGACGGCTGCAGCAGCCCCACGAATGTAACAGCAAATACTAGGAGAAGAAGAATGGGTATGATTGCCAAGCTGCTGTAGTCAGAGAAACATCCAGGAGTAGGTCAATAGTGATATATTTCTACGCGTTTCAGAGAGAACCCTCTGCCTACTCAGGAAACTCACATATCCACATACTCCTGGATGTTTCTCTGATGACGGCAGCTCGGCAATCATACCCATTCTCCTTCTCCTGGTGTTTATAGTAACTAGTCAAGCATATGTAAATATAAACTGCATATGCCCTGCTTCCCCTTCCAATTTCTCAGTGCTGGCATCAATGATAGTATATCTGAACTGAATTTGCACTGCTGCCCCCACCTATACTCACGTCTACCTCTCAGCAGTGATAGTGAATGCACTAGGAGGTGGGTGGGCTGAGAAGGGAATATGCAGTTTGTATTTACATATGCTTAACTAGCTACAACATCACACTGAATTTTATGGAGCTTACAACAAGATAACAGGATAATGTAGAGCAATAAAAGTTACTGATCCTGAAAGGTCTCCTTAAGCCCTATTTAAAAATAACATTAGTTTTGTACTAGAAAATCACCTGACAGATTCCCTTTAAATATCACCATTTTTTTCCCGACTAAGGGGGGCTTTACACGTTGCGACATCACTACCAAAATATCGCCAGGGTCACGGTTGTTGTGATGCACATCCGGCGCCGGTAGCCACATCGCAATGTGTAAATCCTAGGAGCGACGATGAACGAGCGTGAAACAGTCAAAAATTGCTGATCTGTGTCACGTCGTTCATTTTCATAATGTCGCTCCTGCTGCAGGTACGATGTTGTTTGTCGCTCCTGTAGCTCCACACATCACTGTGTGTGAAGCTGCTGGAACGACAAACATCTCCTTACCTGCCTCCAGCGGCTACACGGAAAGAAGAAGGTGGGGAGGATTTTATGTCCCGCTCATCTCCGCCCCTCCGGTTCTATTGGCTGGCTGCTTAGTGACGCCGAACGCACCTCCCCTTGAAGGACGCGACGTCGCCGACCAGGTATGTCCGTGTGAAACTGTTGTAGCGATAATGTTTGCTACGGCAGCTATCACCATATATCGCATGTGCGACGGGGGCGGGTGCTATCGCGCTCGGCATTGCTAGCATTTGCTAGCGATGTCGCAACGTGTAAAGCCCGCCTAAGACCCTATTTGCGTTGATTTGTCCACAATTTTTCCAGAGACACCTGTTTGTCAGGAGGCTCCTAAGACCCTTTACATCTGCCAGACCAATGTCCTCTTATATCTAAAATTACATTTAGTTTTAATTACTGATATACCTTGGATTATAGAGAGCTACTCTTTGTTATCTAACTTTAAGGCTTCCATTAATTCTCCTGCAATCTGATGTGAGATTGGGTAGCCGTACGGTATTTACATGCTTGCTTTTCAGATTGTTCTTTTCTTTCCGGACGTAAATCTGCTAATCTTAGCTTTTCACAATGATTAGCAGTATTCTTTTGAGACAAATGCGGGGATATAAAACTAAATGTAAACGCACGCAGCATTCCCAAAGCTGAGGTGTGCATCCGTAAATCTCACATCTCTAATGATTAAGAAGTTAAATACATCAAGGTGGCCGGTGGTTGTTTTACTATCACTTGGCTCTTACAATTGGGTTTTTCTAGAAATTGGGGCTAATGAATGAGAAAGCACGATATTTATCAATACTGTCCGGAGAATGAATTCTGCAATCGCATGCCAAATGTCTTTAAATAGAGTAAAGAGATGTTTACTAAGATGTTTTAGTGATCATGTTGGGTGTTACTCTTCTGATTGTTTTATTAAAATGACCAAAATATGGGGCGTGTCCAGGATGCTGAGCTGAGTGGACGTGGGGAAGAGGAGCTCCTGTTGACCCTCAGCTAAATTAGCACTTATCATAAGCACAAACCTACTCACCGGCTCTCAGGATGGGACCACGGAGGATTAAACCGTCGCAGCAGGCATCGGTGGCCCCCCCGCTGCACACCACGGCGCTGGATACTTTCTTGGGCCTGGAACAGGGTCCAGGGGAGGCCCAGACGCCATCTTTCCAGGAGCATGGAGGGGAAATGGAGGCACTGGCCCGGCCTGCTAAGCAGCAAGAGAAGGAGGAGTGGGTGAGCGGGGACACAGGGGGGAGTGGAGGAGTCCCTGCAGCAGATCCAACAGGGGATGCCTTGGCTCAGCAGCCCTGCACTGCATCGGATCCTCAGGCACAGCAGCAGCAGGCCCAGGAGCACATAGTGGCGGTGGGAGATAAGGTGGAGGTCGGGGGGCAGCCCTCCCCACTGCCAGGAGAAGAAGGGACTGCAGCCACAGCTGGTAATATCAGGGAACAGAGCAGCCTGCTTCCCCCCTCTGGGCCTCGGTGTGGAGATCAACCTCCCCAGCTTCCCCAGCACCAGACTAAAACTCCAGTGTCTATTACTGCAGGTGCTCACCTTAAAGGGCCAGACACCTTCTATAAGGACATGCATGATTTCATAAGTAAACTTCCTTCTAAAGAGGACTTTCAATGCCTCATACGTGAGGTTAAAGCAACTTGCAGGTCAGAAATAGCTGAAGTGAGGTGAGATTTGCAGCAATTGTCTGGCAGAATTGAATCCCTGGAGGAAGAGCATGACATCACCAGATCCCATGTATCAGAATTACACAAACTGGCAACATCGCAACAAAAAATAATGGAGGATATGCAGTCTCACATAGAGGATCTCGACAACAGAGGACGCCGTTGCAATGTCCGTGTGAGGGGGGTCCCAGAGTCAGATGGGCCCGAGGACACAAACTCCATACTACAATCCATCTTTAATGAAGTGTTGGACGCTCCCCCTTCTAACATCATCAAGCTGGACAGGGCACACAGGGCTTTACAGCCGAAGAATTTATCCACCCAACCCCGGGACATCATTTGTTGCATTCACGACTTCTCCACCAAAGAACTGATCATGGCTAAGGCTAGAATGAGGCGCACGGCACCTGTGTTCAATGGCAAGGAAATCCAGCTTTTCCCGGATCTTTCTCGCATCACACTCCAGAAAAGGCGGCACCTCAAACCCCTCCTCACGAGCCTGAAGGAGCACCAGGTTCCATACCGCTGGGGTTACCCGTTTGCACTAACAGCGCGCAGAGGGGGTAAATCGGCGACCCTTCGCACTCCAGCAGATACCACTCTGTTCTGTGAAGCACTGGACATTCCAGCGGTCTGTATCCCAGATTGGGACTTGCAAAGGTTAGAAGGGCCGCCCCCTCCCGTGTGGTCCAAGGTGAGGGGTGGAGGGCGTGGGGCTTTGGGGGGGAGAGGAGGTAGGGGCCGCGGGTCGCCCCCCTCCCCGGCTCACCGTTGAGGACACTTCTTAACCTGGTTGGTGCCTATTTCTTATACCCTCTGAGTTCCAGTGGTTGAGCATGCTTTGTGATACTGTGACTCTCTCTACAGCAAGCCTCTGACTGTCCATTGTGTCATCTGCGGCCCTCTGGGTCTGTTGAGCTGCATAAGGGGGGGGGGCTGTAGCCACAATGATGCCGTGGGTGGTAGGGGGTTGGCGGGAGCCCGGTCCCCTTACTTGGAGTTAGTGGTTGAGGTTTTTTTTTTTTCCCTTGTTTCCTTTTGGCACGGGCCTGTGCCCACTGGACTGACCCCCGTGGGAGGGCTACTGGGGAGTGAGGTGGGTGGCTCTCTTAGCTCAGACGGGTTGGGGAACCTCCCTCTAGGTCTCTCCCTTCCGGGTTGACCCCCCGGGAATCTATGCCTAAGGTTTATGCATTTTGGTTATTGTTCTTAATTCATGTTCATTTCTATGTTTGTCCTTGTCTTCCCCCCTCCCCGATGTTTTTTCCTTATGTGTCCTTTCAGGTACCACCCCTTCTAGAGTCCCTGGGAGCTGCGGCCCTTTGTCGTATGGACCATCTCCTCTGGCCGGCTTCACAGGGGAAGTCATGCCCCCGACGGTATAGGTGTGCCATTAGCTTTTTCTTACTTCTAAGTTTTAGATATGACCCGCATTATCTCTCTTAACGTAAAAGGTCTGAATTCACCCCGTAAGAGGAAATTGCTGCTACAGGAACTGAAAACATCAGGGGCAGACATAGCCTTTATCCAAGAAACACATTTTGTGGAATCAAACACTTTCAAATTTGCGTCCCACCGCTTTCCCATCCATTACTCGGCTTACTCGGGCTCCAAGAGGGGGGGAGTTGCTATTTTAATATCCTCCAGTTGTCCTCTACAAATTACGGGTTCTCACTGCGACCCAGAGGGTAGATATGTGATTCTGGAGGGCCAACTGGGGGGATCCCCGCACATACTGGCCAACATTTATGCACCTAATGAAGGGCAGATACGCTTTCTTAAGAAAATACTCGATCTGATAGGCGGACTGGCACCGGCCTCTACGGTGTTGGGGGGAGACTTTAACATCCCTTTTTCGGAGGTGGCTGACAGACTCTCTGTGGGTGGACACCCTCCATCGGGTGCTTTGAAAAATTTGTCCCGGGACTTTCGGAGGCTCATTAGATCAGGGGCTTTATACGACGCTTGGAGGGTGGACCACCCGGGAGAGAAGGCCTTTTCCTTCTACTCGCATCCGCATCAGACGCACACCAGAATAGACTATTTTTTCATTGACTCACAGCTGCTGGGGCGTCTTGAGAGGGTGGAAATGGGATCCATTACGTGGTCAGACCATTCCCCACTCATAATGGACTTCAAGAAAGATGGTCCTCGACCTAGGCCTCAGCATTGGCGCCTTAATGAATCTCTGATCAAAAATCCCGACACTAGGGCCTTTTTAAATAAGCAACTGGTCGAATTCTTTCAGTTGAACACGGGCACGGTCACGTCGCCGGCAACACTCTGGGAAGCTCACAAGGCAGTGATGAGGGGACTATGCATTAGAGAGGGCGCCAGGGCTAAAAAGAATGCCACAAGCCAGCGGGACTCTATAACGGCCCATCTTAAGCTACAGGAGGGGAGACTGGCGGCTGCCCCATCACTGACTATTCTTAGGAGAGTCATCAGCCTTAGGGAAAAGTTGAGAGACTTGGCAATTGGCAGAGCAGAAAAATTGCTAACCTTTTCCAAACAAAGATACTATGAAAGGAGTAATAAGGCTCATACCTTACTCGCCAGGCAGCTTAAGGAGCGCGCTACATCCTCATGCCCTCAGGCTCTGCGCGACGAAAAGGGCACTATCCACTATCACCCCGCTTCAATAGCTGACATTTTTTTCAATTACTACAACAAGCTTTATAACCTTCCAGCTCCCCCGGGCATGGCTTCGCGCGGGGCTGGGGCACTTGGGGACTATTTTTCGGCCCTTGAGCTCCCTTCACTGCCTTGCGGAGCAGCCGCGGCTTTGAATGAAGAGATTACTACAGAGGAACTGGAGCAAGTTCTGGAAGCCCTGCCTGGCGGGAAGTCACCGGGCCCGGACGGCTTTACTTATTTTTATTACAAGGTGTTTGCGGCGGAGCTCCTCCCACACATGGCCGCCTTGTTTAACTCTTTCCTTCAGGGTGACCCTATCCCTCCATCCATGCTACACTCCCATTTAATCCTCCTGCCCAAGCCACCCAGGGACCCATTGGACTGTGCTAATTATAGACCAATAGCCCTTTTGAACTCCGATTTGAAGATGTTCACCAAGCTCTTGGCGGCCAGGCTTAATCGATGGTTGCCCCAACTCGTGTATAAAGACCAGGTGGGTTTTGTCCCTTGCCGTCAGGGGGGGGACAACACCAGGAAGGTCATAGACCTGGTGGATGTGGCAAATCGGACGAAGCAACAGGCGTTGGTGTTGAGTCTAGATGCAGAGAAGGCTTTTGACCGCCTTGCGTGGCCTTTTCTCTTCAAGACAATGGAGGTCTTTGGGATCTCGGGTGGCTTTATGCGGGCCTTGAAGTCCCTGTATAGCGCTCCTACGGCCTCTATCAAACTCCCCCTCCACATCTCTAAGCCTTTTCTCATCTCCAATGGCACCAGGCAGGGGTGCCCCCTGTCCCCCCTCCTTTTTGCGCTATGCATAGAGCCCCTCGCGGCCTCGGTCAGGAGCAACCCAGACATCTCGGGGGTCCTGGTCAGGAATAAACCGTTTAAAATCTCACTTTTTGCCGACGATGTGCTCATTACACTTACTAACATCCATGTGTCCCTTCCAATTTTAATGTGCACCTTGGGTAGGTACGGGAGCCTTTCGGGGTATAAGATCAACTCTAGCAAAACGGAGGCAATGCCCTTGAATCTCGACCCGGTGGCCCTGGATTACCTGCGTTTGAATTTTAAGTTTCGTTGGAAGACAGATGCGGTCAAGTACCTGGGGGTTAACCTCACATCTACTTATGATTCCCTCTATAACCTTAACTTCCCCCCCCTTTTCCGAGAGCTGAGAACTCTTTTGAGCAAGTGGTTGCCCCTCCCTCTTTCGTGGATGGGGCGCATTGCGGCGGTTAAAATGAGCTTGCTCCCAAAATTATTATATTTCTTTGAAACCCTCCCAGTTAAGGTACCAATAAAGGAGCTGAAGTCCCTTCAGGCGGCTATCCTTAGATTTATTTGGTGTAACAAACGTCATAGGGTGGCCAGGGAGGTGTTGATGGCTCGGAGAAACAGGGGGGGGCTTTCTGTCCCGGACATCCTAAAATACTATTGGGCGGCCCATCTTAGGAGGATCCCCTGTTGGGTGTCCCTTTGGGCATACAACAGGTGGACTGAGATTGAAAAACTTTGGCTGGCGCCTATACATCCAAACGCGCTCCTGTGGCCCCCGGCCCGGTGTGATTCGCCCCCCCCTCTTCTTGGACCGATGCAGTTCACTAGGGACCTCTGGGCATTTTGCATTAGAAGATTTCCTTTGGCATCCCCCTGCTCCCCTCTGGTGTCCTTCATATACCAACCCTTGCTCCCAAGCAGTCTGGAGTCGGACATGGTGCACCCCTGGCTCAAGGCAGGTCTATTCAGATTTGCAGACATTATAGATGGAAGTACAATGCAGATCCATTCCTTTGAGTACCTTAGAGATAAATTCTCTCTCTCTAATCGAGAGTTTTTCCAATATCTGCAGATCAGAGACTTGGCTGGCTCCTTGTTTGGCAGGGCAGGGGCCTCGATTCCCACAGATTTTGAGAAAATTTGCAGAAGGGGCACTGATACTAAGGGGCTGATTTCGGAAATTTACATTTTGCTTTCTGATTCACGGGAGGGGCCCGAGGGGTCTTTTCCATACATGCGGAAATGGGAGTCTCTATTGGGAAGGCGGATACTTCCTCAGGAATGGGCAGCAATCTGGGGAAACGCCGCCAAGACGTCCATATGCACACTATATAAGGAAAATATCTATAAAATTTTGCTATTTTGGTACCACACTCCAGATTTCCTTCATGGCATAGACCCCTCCATACCGGCTTGTTGCTGGAGATGCGGGGGAGGCAGGGGCACCATTCTGCACATATTCTGGTCCTGTCCAGGGATAGTCCCCTTCTGGGAGCGGGTTAGAGGGTTGATCCATAAAGTACTATATATAGAGGTTGATCTTGATCCCCTGATCTATGTTCTGGGTCTTGGGAATGGGGGATTGGGAAAAACGGCCTCTAAGCTTTTGTCCCACATCCTTACGGCGGCCAGATGCTTAATTGCAAAGAATTGGAGGCAGCCAGGGACACCCTCACTCCAGAGCCTCAAGTATAGATTACTGGACGTTAGACGCATGGAACATCTCACGGCACTATTGCATGACACAGTTGACCGCTTCCAGGCCGTGTGGGCACCATGGGACTACTTTGCGGGACAGGAGGATCTGTGAGACTGAGGCCTATGGGTCCTATGGAAAGAGCATGGACTCTTGAAACCCTTCCCTCTTCCCTCCTATTTCTCCTCTCCCCTCCTAACCCTCCTCACCTGTCCTGTCATTGTTTGTCTAGGTTCGATAAGAATTGTGAATTTTATGTTTTATTTTATGTATGAAAAACGTAAATTGAAAATCTCAATAAAAATTCAAAGTTTAAAAAAAAAAAAAAATGACCAAAATATAATTTTTCTTATCTGTAATTTTGCATCAAAAGAATCCTCTCGGCCCATACTGTACTTACCGGCGCCTCTGAACTCCTCTTCTTTTATATGCCAGAAAAAAAATAAATAAAAGAGTACAGTAATATGCCACATTGTATCTCAGACTTCTACAAGGGAAGGAAAAAGCTGCTTACTGATGCATATGGCTATACTGTACACTAAATCTTCTCCTCCCTGTCTGTGATTCCCTGACCCCTCCACCTGCCCCCGATCTGTGAATGACAGGTCACTGCTGGGATTTCAAACAGAGGAGTTGGGTCATTCACAGACCAGCTGAGGGGCCAGAGAATCACAGACCGGAGGTAGGCAGAGGGGGTCGAAGAATCACAGACAGGGAGGAGAAGACCCAGTGTACAGTTGGGCCCCTCTGCACTGAAATATAATTAGTATAAAATTTCAAATGGTGATTAAAAACGAACCACAAAGTTCATTTCTTCCACAAAGGTATCAATTTAATCAGTATTACAGCATTATTAAAGCCATATCTTTACTTTACATTACAAAATTGTGCGGATAGGTTCTCTCTAAAGCTTCTGATTGCTTTAATAAAATGACCAAAGTATAATTTTTCATATCTGTAATTTTGCATCAAAAGAATCCTCTCGGCCCATACTGTACTTCACAGCGCCTCTGAACTCCTCTTCTTTTATATGCTAGAAAAAATAAAATAAAAAAGGAGTACATTAATATGCCACATTGTATTTCAGACTTCTACAAAGGAAACAAAAAGGCTGCTTATTGATAGATATGGCTATACTGTACACTAAATCTTCTCCTCCCTGTCTGTGATTCCCTGATCCTCCACCTGCCCCTGATCTGTGAATCACTGCTGGCATCTCAAACAGACAAACAGAGGAGGTGGGTCATTCACAGACAAGCGGAGGGGCCAGGGAATCACAGACCGGAGGTAGGCAGAGGGGTCGAGGAATCACAGATAGGGAGGAGAAGACCTAGTGTACAGTTGGGCCCCTCTGCACTGAAATATAATTAGTATAAAATTTCAAATGGTGATTAAAAAAGAACCACAAAGTTGATTTCGTCCCCAAAGGTATCAATTTAATTAGTATTACAGCATCATTAAAGCCATATCTTTACTTTATATTACAAAATTGTGCGGACAGGTTCTCTGTAAAGCTTCTAATTGCTTTAATAAACTGACCAAAGTATCATTTTTCCTATCTGTAATTTTTTCTACTTGGCCCATCCTGTACTTCTCGGCGCCTGCAAATTTTTCATGGAGGTATGAACTCCTGTTCTCAAAGAGAATAGGGGTACAGTACTATGCCAAATTGCATTTCAGGCTTCTCTGAGGAAAAACTAAGGTGGCTTATCGATGCATATGGCGACACAGTCGAATGCCTATGTGTCCGTAATATGGACTTTGGGTACCATTTTATGAGATCATTAAATTTACCATAGCTGTAGAGTAAAGCGGGCTTTACACGCTACGATATCGTTAATTAATTATCGTTGGGGTCACGTTGTTTGTGACGCACATCCGGCGTCATTAACGATATCGTAGCATGTAACAGTTATGTGCGACCTAAAATAATCGCAAAAGCGGCAAAAATCGTTTGCCGCGGAGAGGTCGTCCTAAAACAAAAAATCGTTTACCTCTCATTAGTGATATTGTTCCTCGTTCCTGCGGCAGCACACATCGCTATGTGTGCCACCGCAGGAGCAAGGAACACCTCCTTACCTGCCTCCACCGGCAATGCGGAAGGAAGAAGGTGGGCGGGATGTTTACGTCCCGCTCATCTCCACCCCTCTTCTTCTATTGGACGGCTGCCATGTGACGTGAATTGCCCCCTTAGGAAGGAGGCGGATCGCCAGCCAGAGCGACGTCGCCGGACAGGTAAGTCCGTGTGACGGGGGTAA
This sequence comes from Anomaloglossus baeobatrachus, assembly GCF_048569485.1. Taxonomy (NCBI): domain Eukaryota; kingdom Metazoa; phylum Chordata; class Amphibia; order Anura; family Aromobatidae; genus Anomaloglossus; species Anomaloglossus baeobatrachus. Next base: position 52,257,364 of record NC_134359.1, read on the forward strand.
GCGAGGTTGTGCGCGACGGGCAGCGATTTGCCCGTGTCGCACAACCGACGGGGGCGGGTACGATCGCTTGCAATCTCGCTAGCGAGATCGCAGCGTGCAAAGCCCGCTTAAGAAATAATCTGCACATCCAAACATCATACAAGATCCAATGCTTCCTACAATCTGATCAGAATGCTAAACTAAGAACCTTATGGTTAATTTTACTATTTTTTTGCCTAGCAGAGTTAGATCAATATATGATTTTTGGATGTGCGGGCCATATCTTTTTCTACAGCTATGGTATATGCCAGTTACATTGACCTTAAAGAAAATGGACAGGTTTAGAGGAATTTTATTTGTGTTAAAGGCATTTGTTTTAGCAAAATAGTTTTTCACATTCGGGTTTCCTTAAAAATATTGCACTGATTGGATATTCAGGAGAACCTGTCTGAACAATTTCATAATGTAATTTAAAGACATGGCTGCGACATCAGTATAATACTGATTAAATTGATTCATTTAGTAAAGAAATCTATTTTGTTATTCTTTTTTAATCACCATTTGATGTTTTCTGCTGATTAGATTTTGGTGCACAGAGGCTGGACTGTGCACTGAATCTTCTCCTCCCTGTCTGTAATTCCCCGGTTCTCCACCTGCCCCCGATCTGTGAATGACAGATCACTGCTGGGATTTCAAACAGAGGAGGTGGGTTATTCAAAAACGTGAGGCCAATAGAGGGGCTGGGGAATGACAGACCGGAGGCAGGCAGATTGGCCAAGGAATCACAGATAGGGAGGAGAAGACCCAGTGCACAGTCTGGCCCCTCTGCTGCGGAATCTAATTAGCAGAAAACTTCAAGTTGATTAAAGAAGAACCGCAAATTTCTTCCCCAAAGGTATCAATTTAATCAGTATTACAGTATCATTAAAGCCATGTCTTTACTTTACATTACAAAATAGTGTGGACAGGTTTTCTGTAAATGTTTTGATTGTTTTAATAAAATGACCAAACTATCATTTTTTCTATGTGTAATTTTGTATCCAGAGAATACTCTGTATTTCAAATCACCATTTAACGTTTTCTGCTGATTAAAGTTTTGTGCACAGAGGTTGGCCTAAACACTGAATCTTCTCCTCCCTGTCTGTGATTCCCCGGCCTCTCCGCCTACCCCCAATCTGTGAATGACAGCTCACTGCTGGGATTTCAATCAGAGGATGTGGGTCATTCATAGCCTGGAGGTCAGCAGAGGGGCTGGGGAATCACAGACTGAAAGCAGGCGGAGGGGTCGAGGAATCATAGACTGGAGGCAATCAGAAGGGCTGGGCAACCAAAGACCGGAGGTAAGCAGAATGGTCGGGGAATCGTAGAAAGGAGGCAGGCAGAGGGGCTAGGAAATCACAGACTGAAAGCAGGCGGAGTGGCCGGGGAATCATAGACTGGAGGTAATAAGAGGGGCTGGGCAATCAAAGACCGAAGGCAAGCAGAATGGTCGGGGAATCATAGACCAGAGGCAGGCAGAAGGGCTGAGGAATCACAGACTGGAGCCAGACAGAGGGGCTGGGGAATCACAGACAGGGAGGAGAAAACCCAGTGTACAGTCTGGCCCCTGTGCACCAAAATCTAATTAGCAGGAAACGTCAAAATGTGATTAAAGAAAAACCACAAAGCGTATTTCTTCCCCAAATGTATAATTTAATCAGTATTACAGCGTCATTAAAGCTATGTCTATACTTTACATTACAAAATCGTGCGGACAGGTTCTCTATAAGGCTTTTTTTGTTCCATGTTTGTAAACATTAGATTTTCCAAACCAAGTGTCTGTCAGGGAGCTCGTTCTGTTGGGGAGTTTGTAGTTTTTTATCCCTCATTTACTGAGATACCTGTAAGTCATAGGTCATGAAGGGGTTAAAAAAGTCTTTATCCTTTAGGATTGAAACAAACATTACTATATTGTGACTTTATGTTTCTTACAGAACTTTAATTTTAACAAAGAAGTGTTCTATTGATTTTTTTTTTTTCAAGATGCTATATACAGTATTAGAGCCAGGTTTTTTGGCACAGAGAAAGGCACCTGCAAGCATCAAAATGGGAGCTATCATGGGATTCAATACAAGTTAGACCTTGTCTACTAACATACCATTTTATACCATATTGCAGATGTTTATCGGGAGATGTTTATACTGTATGTGTCAGCATGTGGCCACCTAGTGGTTGTGATGTGAGTTGCGTCTTGTCGCGCCTATTACCATCGTGTCTCTAAAATGTATTAAATTTGTATTGTGAGAAACTGAAGTCCTTAAGAAAGTTCTACTAAAAATAAAGTTATAAAGCGGTACATTCCTGACAGAATATTACATGTGTTCTCTTCTCTCCATTAATATGAATTCAGGTCACTATGAATCACTGATGCATAAAATACTCCATTAACGCCTGTCTTTGCCATGTAAGTTGTCTATCACGACAAAACATTTTTTTAGTGCAAATGCATCCTCCTTGGCTTCTTATAGAAGGTCTGAACATATGGTAAGAGCATGTTCACGCCAACAGGGATTGGATGACAAATGGCTAAAAAAACCTGAAATGATTGATGACAACAGCAGCCAGTGCTGATGGAACAATGTTAGATTTTCCAGTGTGTACGTCAATGGGACAACATTAGTTTTTGACTTTAAAATCAATGGGGAAACAATGGAAAAACAATTAGATTTAGGAATTCTGAAAGACTATCCTCAGTTTATTTGAACTCCGAGAACAAGAGTCTTTAAATTTACCAATATATAAAGATACCCCAAAGACACCGTGATGCAAATATATAAAACATTTTATTTTTATTTTATAGCGCACAGGGTATTACAGTACATACAAGATAACAGTCATAAATAACCGGAATGAGTGAGTGAAGGAAGAGGGGAGACCCCACGTGACCCAGGATGTATCTCAAAATTTATATCGGACCTGCCAGAGCAGATGAATATAAGTCATTATTGAAGCAGCCTTATGCCCATACCAAAGGCCCTAAAAGGGGGGCCCAAAATCAGTTGTGCCGCTAGTTAATGGCCCCATTACCTTAAGCCTAGGGCTTTATACCCAATCATAGCTCCAAAGCCTGTATGTATGACTAGTATAATGGCCAAAATACCCTCTGAGGCAAAACTGTACCCTCAAAAATGATTAGGAGGTGCCCAGGTGGTATCACATTAACAGAACCTTAATACCAGATCATAGTAATTCTACCAGAGCATGACTCCAAAGCCCATGAGTATGGCCAAAATACCCTCCAAGGGCAAAACCATGACCTCATATGCAATTAGGAGGTGCCCAGATGGTATGGTCCCCACGTGTCCTCCAGGAACCCCGGACGCTTTACTTGTTTTGGGTAAGCCTACATGCCTTACTAATGTTCCGTTAATGTGATACCATCTGGGCACCTCCTAATTGCATATGAGGTCATGGTTTTGCCCTTGGAGGGTATTTTGGCCATACTCATGGGCTTTGGAGTCATGCTCTGGTAGAATTACTATGATCTGGTATTAAGGTTCTGTTAATGTGATACCACCTGGGCACCTCCTAATCATTTTTGAGGGTACAGTTTTGCCTCAGAGGGTATTTTGGCCATTATACTAGTCATACATACAGGCTTTGGAGCTATGATTGGGTATAAAGCCCTAGGCTTAAGGTAATGGGGCCATTAACTAGCGGCACAACTGATTTTGGGCCCCCCTTTTAGGGCCTTTGGTATGGGCATAAGGCTGCTTCAATAATGACTTATATTCATCTGCTCTGGCAGGTCCGATATAAATTTTGAGATACATCCTGGGTCACGTGGGGTCTCCCCTCTTCCTTCACTCACTCATTCCGGTTATTTATGACTGTTATCTTGTATGTACTGTAATACCCTGTGCGCTATAAAATAAAAATAAAATGTTTTATATATTTGCATCACGGTGTCTTTGGGGTATCTTTATATATTGGTAAATTTAAAGACTCTTGTTCTCGGAGTTCAAATGTATCAGATTCGAGTTGTTGCCTATAATTTCTGGATTTTTATGTTATATTTGACAGTTATTCTGTGGTTTATCACAGGTTCATTCCAGGTCCTTATGGATTATAAAGCCCGCGAAAAAACGTGGGAAACTCAACTGGATAGAGTTTTTGAGGCTGGAGGGGAGGAGTTACCTACCACGAGTTCTAGGTCCACCATGGACCGCATGAATAGTCTGAAAACTATGTTGAATAGGAAGACACGTTTGTGGTGGAACGTGGCATTCATGAAAAGATATATTGATAGGGGACTTGTCCCCAGGGGATTACGAGTCAGGGTCTTCCCTTCTTTTGTGGTCTCAGATGAGACAGTTAAGACAAAGTGGGAGGAGGCCGCGTCCAACTGCTCCAGGATTTTCATGCAGCTCCTAATCGAGCTTAATGAGAAATCCATTAATGAGTTGGAGCAGGAAATTGTAGTCCTTCAGGCCAACCTGGACTCTGAACTTACCCCTGAGGAGTTGTCCAAATACAACGATTCACTTGATAAAGAATTTACTAAGTGGGAAAAGGAGATCCTGAGTACCAAGACGAAGAAGTACCAACGTGACGTCACGGACTATAAAAATGGTCAGGTGTACCGCTGGCGAGGTGTGTCCTTCCCCAATAAAAAGAAGAAACATCAGGCCTCGTCCATGTCAATGTCTGCCTCGTCTATGTCCTCATTAGAGGAAGACTCCACATCTGAAATTATCAGAAATATAAGACCGAACACGAGATCGGTCCAGGCTCGGAATCAACAGACCTTGGCGCTGGGTGGTGGACGGTCGGCCCCTCCTTTGGCTCGGAAAAAAGGAGGTGATGGACAGATGGAGGTAATTAACTTATCCAAACATGTCCTCACCTCCACGCAGACGGAGGTTTTGAAGTTGGGGTTGTCATTTGTGCCCCATACTAACTTCAATCTCTTTACAGTAATCAAAGACCTCCATTTGTTCTTACGGAAGTTGGTACTACACAAACTACATTCTAAAAGAGCCACAGGGGAATTTAGTACTTCCATCCGGGAACAAGAGGCCATTGCTGCGTTGGAGGAGCTAGAGGAGGAGTCGGCCCACCACCAATCAGGTAACTTTCCACGTCACACTATGCCGAGGTCTACCACATTTCCGCCCTTGTCTTTATGCCCCCCGATTCAGATTTTCTGTGATCTAGTGTCTAAAGACATCCAGCAGCTCCCATGGAGAGGGGGTAAAAATAATCTCACTAGACAACAACAAACGGCACTACGGGAGATCGAATCATTGGATGGGGTGGTAATAAAACCTGCCGACAAGGGCGGAAATGTGGTAATTTGGCCAGTGGAGCTGTATGAGAAGGAGGCATGGCGGCAGTTGAGGGACCGGGAGGCATATGAACCTCTCCAACATAACCCCATACGTGGCTTCACCAGTGACTTGGAGTTGATCTTATTGAGGGCATTTGAGGAGGGGATTATCCCTAAAAAAATTTATGAGGGCCTCCTAGTTAAAACACCTGTTGTTCCAACTTTTTACCTCCTCCCCAAGATTCATAAAAACCCAAAGACACCTCCTGGGCGTCCCATTGTCTCTGGCATGGGAGGGCTGTGCGATGTTACATGCAAATTTATCGAACATTACTTGCACCCCTTGGTGGAGACGCTGCCCTCTCATGTCAGGGACACTGCGGACGTCCTAAGGAGACTGGAGGGTCTTATCTTGGAGGAGGAGGCGATTTTGGTAACAATGGATGTGGAGGCCCTCTATTCCAGCATTGGTCATCGGGATGGGCTGGCCGCCGTGCGTTTCTACCTGGATTCGAGTAGTCTCGATGGGTCCTTGTCCGCCCTTATCATGGAGCTGTTGGAGTTTGTATTGACGCACAACTTCTTCGTGTTTCGAGACCGGTTCTTCCTCCAGCGGCGCGGCACTGCGATGGGGGCGGCCTGCGCGCCGTCTTACGCAAACCTCTTTCTCGGCTATTGGGAGAGGGAGGTTTTCGGGGACGGCGTGCCGGCTAGCTCCCATGCGCAGTGCTGGCTGCGCTACATTGATGACATCTTGGTTGTCTGGGGGGGAACCGGCTCTGAGCTAGAGGACTTTGTGCGTCACCTTAACTCCAACGGCTATAACATCTATTTAACTCATCAGGTCGGACCAAGGACCATCGAATTTTTGGACATTCGAATCTCGGTGGAATCTAACGGGGCGGTCGCCACTACCATCTTCCGGAAAACTACTTCGGTCAATTCCCTCCTCCATGCTACCTCGGGTCACCCCAGATCGACAGTGAATGCCATTCCGACGGGCCAGTTTCTGCGGTTACGCAGGCTGTGCTCGTCGGATGATAGTTTCGAATCTGAATCAGGGGATATGAGGGAGAGGTTCATAATGAGGGGGTATAGCCAGAGATCCATCAAAAAAGGCTACCAGCGTGCTAAACACTCCCAGCGGGACCAGCTCCTATCCGGCAATGTAATTACAAAATCCACATCTAGTCCAGTGGCGAGATTCATTTCCACCTATTGCCGACAGTGGGACCAAATCAGAGGTGTATTAAGTAAACATTGGGCCATTCTGCATACCGAGCCCTCCCTTCGTGGTTATTTACCGGAACGCCCCTTGATGACGGCAAGGAGGGGTAGGAGTCTCAGGGATGCATTGGTGCATAGTCACTATGTAGTCAAGAGAACCCCCCTCTTTGGATGTGGTCCCCAACGTGTGGGCTGCTACCCTTGCGGTAGCTGCCGGGGCTGCCAGAACATCATTCGGGCCACAACCTTCTGCTCAGCGGACGGAAAGAGGGATTTCTCCATTCGGACATATATCTCTTGCAGCACAACTGGCGTAATTTATTACGCCACGTGTGGCTGTAACAAGATATATGTCGGTCTGACCTCACGTGAGCTTCGAATTCGCACCAGGGAGCATGTGCGTGATGTTCTGGCGGCCAAGGAGACCACCAACCCCGAATCCCTAAAAACGATACCAAGACATTTCAGGGAGGTTCACAATTGTGACCCTACATCCCTCCAGGTCCGTGGCATCGATAGGGTACATCTGGGAATTCGGGGTGGTGACCTCAAAAAACGGTTGGCACAGATGGAGTGCCGTTGGATTTTTGTTCTGGGTACTCAGGCACCGGTTGGGCTGAATGAACGGCTTTCCTTCGCCCCTTTTCTGTAATCTTTGTCTTTATCTCCATAATCGCGGTATTTTTGAGGGAGTCCGACTGAATCGAACAAATAGGGAGGATGAGCTTCTCCCTGTCGGATTCAATCAAATTAGGAAGTTTGCTCTCAGGGTGGTTGAGTCGACCTATGGTTATGTAACAGAGTTGTGAATAGCTGCGTAGCCCCCTGCATGTGTGTTTGTTTATTTTTATTTATTTATTTTTTATTTTGAATGTTATCTATTCATGCTGTATTTATTGGTGGTCTTATTACTCTTTTAACAGTGTGTCTTTTCTTTTGTTCAATTTCAAGGGACCTGGTTTTTGTCATGAACCTCCTTTTTGGCGCCCCCCGCTTCCTCTCTTTCCCCTTCTCCCCCTCCTCTCCCCTTCCCACTCCCCCCCCCCCCCCTCCCCCCTGTTGCAGTGCCCCCTATATTCGGGTTCTGCCATTAACCCCGGTTTGGAAGAAACTGAAACTCGTATGCATTTACAGAACCAGAAATTGGGAGGTTATTGAATTGCGATGTACATGGACACGGAATATTTGTGATTGTTTTCTTGCTGAAATTGCTGGGTATATATCTGTGTCTATGTCTGTACCTTTCATCTCCCTGCAGACGTCTGCCTTTATCTATTCTCTTCTTTTTCTTCTATTCTGGCTATGCACCATTTATGGTGATTGTATATCAACAATGCATAATATGTATGTGCCTTATAATGTGCTTTATAATATGTATTCCCCTGATTGTATTATTACGGGATATTATATTAATGCCCAGCATATGTCTGCGAGCTTTATACCACACTGTTGTTGACAGGGGTTGGATTAGCGTTTTCACTAGGGGCAGGTCCATCTTACCCAGCACTGCAGTGGTCTCCGTCTGCCGATTCGCGTCCGTAGCAACGCTTGTTGCGGCGGGAAACCGGAAGTGTCGTATGGTGACGTCACCGGAAGTTCTCGCTCTGTCGACTTCCGGCCGCCGATACTGCGCCGCGGCGCGCTCTGCAGCAATTAGCCACTCCGGTGCACATGGGGAAATGGAGGTGTGCCATCAATTAAGGTCCCTTTTAATAGTCTCACTTTTGGCACCTTTTAACTATCGTCCCCCGACGAAGCACTTGGCGAAACACGTGTTGGGACGTCGGTCCCCACGTGTCCTCCAGGAACCCCGGACGCTTTACTTGTTTTGGGTAAGCCTACATGCCTTACTAATGTTCCGTTAATGTGATACCATCTGGGCACCTCCTAATTGCATATGAGGTCATGGTTTTGCCCTTGGAGGGTATTTTGGCCATACTCATGGGCTTTGGAGTCATGCTCTGGTAGAATTACTATGATCTGGTATTAAGGTTCTGTTAATGTGATACCACCTGGGCACCTCCTAATCATTTTTGAGGGTACAGTTTTGCCTCAGAGGGTATTTTGGCCATTATACTAGTCATACATACAGGCTTTGGAGCTATGATTGGGTATAAAGCCCTAGGCTTAAGGTAATGGGGCCATTAACTAGCGGCACAACTGATTTTGGGCCCCCCTTTTAGGGCCTTTGGTATGGGCATAAGGCTGCTTCAATAATGACTTATATTCATCTGCTCTGGCAGGTCCGATATAAATTTTGAGATACATCCTGGGTCACGTGGGGTCTCCCCTCTTCCTTCACTCACTCATTCCGGTTATTTATGACTGTTATCTTGTATGTACTGTAATACCCTGTGCGCTATAAAATAAAAATAAAATGTTTTATATATTTGCATCACGGTGTCTTTGGGGTATCTTTATATATTGGTAAATTTAAAGACTCTTGTTCTCGGAGTTCAAATGTATCAGATTCGAGTTGTTGCCTATAATTTCTGGATTTTTATGTTATATCCTCAGTTTATACAGCAAATGTGCAAATCCCATTTTTATCTGCATTAACTTTCATTGCCTATAGGGGGCTTTACACGCAACGACATCGCTAACGAGATGTCGTTGGGGTCACGGAATGTGTGACGCACATCCGGCCTCATTAGCGATGTCGTTGCGTGTGAAACACACGAACGACCGTTAACGATCAAAATTACTCACCATATCGTTGATCGTTGACACGTCGTTCTAATCCCAACTATCGTTGCTGCTGCAGGACACAGGTGGTTCGTCGTTCCTGCGGCAGCACACATCGCTACGTGTGACACCGCAAGAGCGAGGAACAACATCTTACCTGCGGCCGCCCGCAATGAGGAAGGAAGGAGGTGGGTGGGATGTTTCGCTCGCTCATCTCCGCCCCTCCGCTTCTATTGGGCAGCCGCTTAGTGACGTCGCTGTGACGCCGAATGAACCTCCCCCTTAGAAAGGAGGCGGTTCGCCGGCCACAGCGACGTTGCTAGGCAGGTAAGTAGTGTGACGGGTGTTAGCGATGTTGTGCGCCACAGGCAGCAATTTGCCCGTGACGCACAACCAACGGGGGCGGGTGCTTTCACCAGCGACATCGCTAGCAATGTCGCTGTGTGTAAAGTGGCCTTTAGGCTACTGCTAAATTAGTGCTAAAAGAATTGGCTTGAAAGTATAGCTTAGCCCCCAACCTATTCCAAAAGGGGTTGTCTTCTGTTGGATTTTTACTGTGCCAGAACCGAACCATGTTAACTCAAAAGGTCCATCCGGAAGACTCTTTCAATAAGATGGTTTTGTTGGATGCTATTACTAATTTGGGGTCTTTTTTATGGTGTTGATACCCATTTGAATGTTCTAGCTCTTGTTCTGACCTTGGTTGTTCTTGTTTGTCTAGTTTATTGTTTTATTGACTTTAATGTGAAATGAAATAAAAGCAGTAAAGTTAATAAATTATAGATTAATTGTTTTCTTGTCCAATATAAGTGATATCTAACAATGTTAACAACTGTATATGACTGTCAGTATGTCTACAACACCCGTACCTCCCATGCTTCTTCTCAATCTAATGTTGACTATCATCAAACCCTATGGCTATCACTTGAGTAGGTGTCAGAAGGAGGATTTTGCAGACATCACCAACTATCATGATGGCACCAGGATCTGTGGAGACCGCAGATTCTGGCACTCTACCTGTTAACTTCTCTGATGTCTGTGATCAGTGCAGGCAGACTCAGGTGTCGACCCACAGACTTGTAGTCCATAGGCAAACTAGCAAGAGTTAATCTCTGCTGGGCTGCTTGTTAGTCTCCTTTGATCACATGCTACGGAGGAGCCAGTCACATTCACTCCCCTCCCATATATACTGGCTGGACTATTCCATTAATGCCAACTGTAGCTAATCTATAGTGCTCTGGAGGGTGGTGTGATCCAGATTGGTGGTTGTAATACTTTATTGCTGCGAGTGGTTATGGTGATAACCCTTGTTGTCCTTATGTTGCTGCCTTAACTCTTTTCCTCTTCTCCTTAGTCTCTTACTGTTTGTTCTTGGGAGTTTGCAGTGTATCTGAGGTTTGGGTTTTTTGATGTCTGATTTTATCTGTGTTGCTATCACACACCTGCCCCTTCCTTCCCTTAAGGGGGGAACAGAATAGTTCTGGTCAGGAGAATAGACAGGCACGAGACTCCGGCATCTCCAGCATTAGAGGTAACCCTGAGGTTAGGGATAGCCTATGGTCATGTATTGTTAGGGAAAGTATAAGAGCCCCTTATTCCTCGCTATCCTGTAGTCACATCACGACAGTAGGTGCCCAGGTATGGTGGTACTATGGACAAAATGTGGCTGTATCAGGACTGTCTAAATAATGGGCTAAAACTGATTATTCAATCCGAACCTTAACATATATAGTAAGAAATTCAAACTTTTTAGCAGGTCAGTTATTTTCAATCCATTATTGCTACAATGGAATATTACCTACACCATATCAATAATGGCATTTCATAAACTAGTTTTTTTTTTAATTAGTTGCAGCATTTGACAAGAAAACTTTTAAAAGGCAAAGACGTATTTAAATGAAATATGTATTTTCTGCGTTCAGCACTGCTTGTACCATTTAGTGACTTAATTCTGTGTTGCTACCACACTCCTACCTCTTCCTTCCCTGATTCGGGGATACAGATTAAGGCCCCCTTCACACGTCCGTGAAAAACACGCACGTGTGTTACGGGCCGTTATTCGGGTCCGTGTCCCGTTTTTGTGTCCGTTTTTATGGTCCGTGTGGCACCTGTGTGAATTGCGTATGCTAGCCGTGTTTGTGTGCAGAACGTCCGTGTGTGCGTGTGGAATTAACGTGTATGTGTACGTGGAATGTCCGTGTGGAATGTCCGTGTGTGTGATGCACAATGTCGTTTATAAATGTCGGCTGACAGCAGACAGAGTTGCGCGATGAGAATGAACTCGGGTGAACTTCACCCGACTTCATCCTCATACCGCGGCTCTGTCTGTGTCGAGTACTGATTAGCGGTCACCTGTGAAGGATTCACCGGTGACCACTAATCCCCCGAGTGACTGAAGTGTCCCCCCCTCTCTCATATACTCACCGATCCCCGATCCCCGGCGCTGCACGGCATTCACACTGCTGCGGCGGCTTTTACTATTTTGAAAAAGCCGGCCGCTCATTAAACAATCTCCTATTCCCTGCTTTCCCCGCCCACCGGCGCCTATGATTGGTTGCAGTGAGACACGCCCCCACGCTGAGTGACAGGTGTCACACTGCACCCAATCACAGCAGCCGGTGGGCGTGTCTATACTGTGCAGTAAAATAAATAAATAAATAATTAGGATCCAGTGACAGCGGGTAACCTCAGTGACAGCTCAGCTGATCGCCGGCTGTCTTCATTAGCTGCGTGGAGGTGACCGGAGCGGCGGTGTCTTCTGCAGCTCCTGTCACCTCCATGCAGCAGCGCTGGATGCGACGCTGGAGGACTGTGGAGTACGCCGGACATGGAGGGCTTTTTGGGGCTGATTAAAGTGGTGAACCAGGGTATATGTGTGTGTTTTATTTCTAATGAAGGATTTTTTCTGGTGTGTGTGTTTATTTACTGTAATTTACAGATTAATCATGGAGGGTGTCTCATAGACGCCTGACATGATTAATCTAGGACTTATTGGCAGCTATGGGCTGCCAATAACTCCTTATTACCCCGATTTGCCAAAGCACCAGAGCAAATCGGGATGAGCCGGGTACAGCCCCAGAACTGTCGCATATAATGTATGCGGCAATTCTGGGCGGCTGCTGACTGATATTGTTAGGCTGGGGGGCTCCCCATAACGTGGAGCTCCCCATCCTGAGAATACCAGCCTTCAGCCGTATGGCTTTATCTGGCTGGCATTAAAATTGGGGGGGACCGCACGCCGTTTTTTTTTAATTATTTATTTATTTATTTTACTGCACAGTATAGACACGCCCACCGGCTGCTGTGATTGGGTGCAGGGTGACACCTGTCACTCAGCGTGGGGGCGTGTCTCACTGCAACCAATCATAGGCGCCGGTGGGCGGGGAAAGCAGGGAATAGGAGATTGTTTAATGAGCGGCCGGCTTTTTCAAAATAGTAAAAGCCGCCGCAGCAGTGTGAATGCCGTGCAGCGCTGCGCCGGAGATCGGGGAACGGTAAGTATGAGAGAGGGGGGGAAACTGACCGACAGACTGTGAGAGAGGGACAGACAGACAGAGAGACCGACAGAGAGACAGAGAGACCGACCGACGGACTCAGGGAGATTGACCGACATACACAGAAATAGAAAGAATAGCCGACATCACTAGAAATAAAAACACCAAACGGACTATAGGTAGATGCATACGTGTTTACTAACGTGTGTGCACATACCCATAGACTTTCATTGTGTCCACGTGTGCGTGCTCCGTGCAGATAACGGACATGCATCCGTGCAAAACGCACACACATACGGATCACGGACACGCACACACGGACATAATGAAATAACGGACGTGTGACCACAATCATAGATTAACATTGGTGCACGTTTGGCCGTGTCTCCGGCATATACGGAAACGGACCAAACACGCACGTGTTTCACGGACGTGTGAAGGGGGCCTAAGGTAGATCTTGTCAGCAGAATAGACAGGCACAGGACTCCTGTATCTCCACCTTTAGGGGTAACCCCGAGGTTAGCATTTAGCACCCAATTTATTAAAAGACAGAGACATAATATAGATTATTTATATATATATATATATATATATATATATATATATATATATATATATATATATAATCTTTACTTGTACCATTTTGTGACTTAACACTAGAAGTCCCAGAAATTTCAAGCTCCCCCTGAAGTCCCGAAAGAGGGTCAAATGACATAATAAACTGAATAGAACTAACTACAAACTAAATAGCTAAACTCAGTTGAAAACAACATCCACCTGTGGTGCAACAGTAATGGCCTTAATTACAGAACAAAAGTCGTTGATTATAGGATGTTAGCTAAAATCCTTCTGGTCATTCCACCCGTCTCTGAGTTCCAAAGGTAGAAATGTTAAATGACCCCTCTCTGGGACTTCTAGTGTTAATTCTGTTTTGCTATTACACTCCTGCCCCTTCCTTCCCTCGGTGGGGAAACAGATTAGTTCTGGTCAGGAAAATAGACAGTCACGGGACTCAGGCATCTCTACCATTAGGGGTAACCCTGAGGTTATCATTTAGTATCAACTTTATTAAAAGGCAGAGACATATTAAAAAAATAAATCTTTACTGCGTTCGGCACTGCTTGTACTATTTAGTGACTTAATTCTGTTTTGCTATTACACTCCTGCCCCTTCCTTCCCTCAGTTCGGGAAACAGATTAGTTCTGGTCAGGAAAAGAGTCAGGCATGGGATTCAGGGATCTCCACCATTAGGGGTTACCCTGAGGTTAACATTTAGCACCAAATTTATTAAAAGGCAGAGACATATTACACAAAATATATTTCTTTACTGTGTTCAGCACTGCTTGTACCATTTAGTGACTTATCAATTTTAATTTAAAGGGGACCTATCACTAAATTAAAAGTGGTCAGTATTTGCTCTACTATTTTATTCTCGCTTCTCCCTTAAGTACTCATTTTATTTTATTCTAGAAGTATGTGTCTTTTATGCAGTGGTAATTTTTATGCTAATTAAAAAAGGGGTGGTGCTAACAGTAATTATGCAGAATAGCCTAAATACACGCCCCTGAGGATCCTGTGACCAGAGCGTCCTGGTAAAGATCATAAAAAGTAGCAATAAATAAAAAAAAAGCCTAAATCTCTAGAAATGTATGGTGGATTTTAAGAAAAAAAAGGAATAATCGGGAACAGTGGGAATAAAATAAAAGGAAAATCTGGACACATGTGGGTCAGTGGAATCAGGTCTTCAGAAGGTATTTATTGGTCACAAACCTCCATTGATACTAATTATAAGCAGAACATTGGCAACAATTCAGCTGACCGCTTCAGTTCTCTTTTTCATAAAAAAAATGTAATTTTATGAAACTTGTAAAAGGATAACATCACATCTGATAAACCTTTGTACCTGTCAAGGTTTTACCTATTACTTTGCAGCTGTCTGAATGGCAAGCATATTCCCAACTAGGGTTGCCATGGCAACCCCGAAATATTGAATCTCAATGTGGATTTTCTTTCAAGTTCTTTGTTTGTTACAAATCTCTTTTTTTTTTTCTTGCTTACTTATTTACCAGAGAATAAAGTGTGCTGTAAAGAATCATGGACTGATGTTTTTTTCATGATTAAACAGTTGTAATATAAATACCCAAGAACCCTATAAATCGTTTTAACGGCTCCCTTTTGAATTTTTCAGTATTTAAAGTTGTTTGCACTTTTGTTCCTTCTGGGACCCTATGACAACACTTCCTGCTCTGGTTCTTGGTAGTTCAGCATTGTCATAGGAGCATTATATTTACAAACATGAACAAAAGGGGTGGCTTTATTATAGAGACTGTATTGCGGCATTTCTTTAGGATATTAGTGGGGGTGACAGTGGTCAGACCTCTGGCAATGGGACGTGGTGTCATGTACTAGTCATGGCTGGGAGATGTTTACTCTGGTTAGACGTTAAAGGTTTATTCCCATCGCCAAGATTCTATCCCATTATGTAAAAGGTGTAATAATAATAATAATAATAGTAACAATAATAATAATAAATATATATATACTGTATATATATATATATAAATATATATAATTATTAATCATAATATTAGCAAATACCTCCACATAGATATGTAGTATAATTCTCCTGATTAGCTATATCACTTAACTCATGTGCAGGGCGTTGAGCTTAGATATCCATGGTTATGACCACAAGCAGGTAACCAAAAGTGTCACTATATGAGTGGATGTAACCATGTATACCCAAGCTGCAATGCCCTGCACATGAGGTAAGAGACATAGCTATATCAGAACTATACTGCATTTCCAATTGGAGGTATTTGCTAATATTATTATTATTATTATTATTATTATTACTACATATTGGGATAGGATCTTGGAGATGGGAATACTCCTTTAACACCCCTTTACCCCTGGGCGATTTTCGTTTTTTTCATTTTTTTTGCTCTCCCTCTTCCGTAAATTTTTTATTTTTCCATCAGTCTTGCCATATGAGAGCTTTTTTTTTTGCAGAACGAGTTGTACTTTTAAATGAAACCATGACTTTTACTATATAGTGTACAGCAAAACGGCAAAAAAATTCCAAGTGCAGAAAAATTGCAAAAAAGTGTGATTGCATGCTTGTTTTTGGGATATTTTATTCATCATGCTAACTATATAATAAAACTGATGTGTCGGTGTGATGCCTCAGGTCGGTATGAATTCGTAGACACCAAACATGTATAAGTTTACTTTTATCTAAAGGGTTAAAAAAAATGTGTCCAAAAAAAAAGTGGCACACTTTTTGCGCCATTTTCCGCAACCTGTAACATACTCATTTTTTAGTATCTATGGTTCAGTGATGACTTTTTTTTTTCCGTCTCAGGCTGATGTTTTTAATGGTACCAATTTGGGGAAAAGGTACGTTTTGATCGCTTGTTATTGCATTTTTGCAAGATAGAGAGACACCTGTAGCAACTGGGACCTCCACCAATCTTGAGAATGGAGCTCTGGCATCTGGTTTCCAGGATCTGCAGAGCCCCATCTTCAATGGAGCAGTGGTGCACATAGTCAATCTCCACTCCATTCATTTTACTTGGGACTGCCAGAGATAGCTGAGCACTGTGCTCCTCTTTCTCCAGCAATATTATAGAAAATCAATGTAGTAGAGGTTGAGGATTTTCACTTCCACTTCATTCAAGATGGGGCTCTGCATAGCTTGGTTCCTGGATTCCAGGAGTCCAGTCTCAAAATCGCTGTAGACCCAGTGGTCGAATCCCAGAAATCAGTAAATGTTCTCCTAACTTGTGAATAGATGATAAACATTAATTCCCAAAATATTAGGTTATTAAATCTTGTGGGATGCAAATAAACCAGGATTCTTTGGCCAGATTGCCAATTTTGTTGATTTTCCGTAGTAAATATGCCCTAATGTTTCTATGAGATGATAAATCTTCCAGATCAGGAAGCATTGTCAAGTCAGGAAACTGAAGCAAATGATCTGTATTTATTGAGCTGCAGCTTAAAATCGCTCAGAAAATGCTTTTAGCCATAGATTCAGTCAATAATTGTGAATAATATGTTTCATTGTCTCCATGAAGAGGTTGTCCAGTCACACTATATTGATGACCTATCCCTATGGAACCTATGAATAGGTCATCAATATTGTATGGTCAGACAAAAGCTTCCTAGTCCACTAATATACTAAATGAGCCTATTGTTCAGATCAAACGGGCAAAAACCTAACATTATATATATATATATATATATATATATATATATATATATATATATATATATATATAAAAATAAAAAATTACAAATCCAGAATTATATATCATCAACCGTTGGAAAAAAAACACATTTTTATGCTAGATAAAATTTGATTTTTTAATTCCTTCTTGGTCACAGCCGCGACAAAGGAAGGAAATTTGAAAAGGAGTCTTAAAATATTATTTCAGAAAAGGATTTCAATTGACAATATTACGGGAAGTCTCCGTCCCATGGGACAATGGTGGAAAAGAATGTCCAGCCGTTCTAATTAAGTAAAGTCTGGAGTCTTTATTAAGCTAATTATGATTGACTTACCGGTCTGGAGAATTGTCCCAGCACAGACCCTCATACTGCATACATGATTATTTTTGGGCATGTTAAAGTGAAAGTGTATTTGTTTTTATTTGCAGAATTACAGAAAAATCATGTGTAGTGTGTACTAGCTATTTTTTTCCTTGAAGTTTTTTTTTTTTTATCCAGGATCTGTTAAGGTGAAGCTAAACTCAGTCACTTAGTAGAGCTAAAAAGAATGGCTTAAAGAGGACCAACCACCAGGATTTTCATATATAAACAGAAGCCAGTGCTATACTGGTGCTATCATGCTGATTCTATACATACCTTTAGTTGTGAGATCGGATGTATAGTTTTTGAAATATAGGCAAGTAAAGTTTGTGAAATGCACTGTTATTGGATGAGAGATGCACCAGAATATCTAATAGGTGAGTTGGGTTTTGCTAGTTATTCCTGCCCCTGTCTGCCTGCCTGTCCTTCCTACTCTGTCTCTGTTATTACTGGGGGAGGAAGGAGGGAGGAAGGGCAGGAAGGAGGAAGGACAGGAGGGAGGAAGGACAGGCAGGAGACAGGGGCGGGAATAACTAGTAAAACCCGACCCACCTATTAGATATTCCGTTGCACTCTCATCAAATAACAGTGCATTTCACAAACTTTACTTGCCTGTATTTCAGAAAGTATACATCCGATCTCACAACTAAAGGTATGTATAGAATCAGCATGATAGCACCAGTATAGCACTGGCTTTAGTTTATATATGAATATCTTGGTGGTTGGTCCTCTTAAACTCAATCTAATTCTTTAAAAGGACAAGATCAAACTTCTATTTTTTTATTATGATGTCTTATACTTAGATGTTTGCTTTATCAGGGTCATACGTATAAATACTTTACACTGCAGCTCTGCTCGTTTGCATTGCCTGCTGTCTGAAAAGACAACCACACCATCACTAGAATGGACGGTTAATTTTCAGAAAGTAAAGGTAGAATAATATTAAACTATACATTATCAGATAACTTATTTACAATATTTTAAGTTGAGGTTTAATAATTAGGGACCGTAGGTTTTACTTATATTCTGCTAGAAAACCCCTCTCCTAATTCTTTCAAAATCTTGATATAACGATCATTATCTTTTTTATTCTGTGTATTTCCATTCCCTGGTATATGCACGTATCCTCTCAACTTATAGCATTTTGCTTGCTCAGTTCTCCTTGTAGGAGGAGCCAATCTACCCAGTTCCCTTCATTTTTTGGGACCTTTATGTCCAGTTCTCATTAGTTTAGCCTTCATGTCCAGTTTTCTTTATAGGTGGAGCATCTTTGTTCAATTCTCTCCATGGATGGAACCTTTATGTCCAGTTCTCATTAGTTTATCCTTTGTGCCCAGTTACCTTTATAGGTGGAACATTTTTGCTCAGTTCATTTCATGGGTAAAACCTCCAAACTCTGTTCCCCTTATGGGTGGAGCCTCTTTTTTTCAGTTATTCTCATGGGTGGAGCCTTTTTTTCTGTTATTCTCATGGGTGGAGCCTCTTTTTTTAGTTATTCTCATGGGTGGAGCCTTCATACACAGTTTCCTTCATAGCTGGAACCTCTTTTCTCCTTTGCATTCAATAAACATTTTCTGTAAAAGACAAAGGCGCAAAGTAGGGTCTTATCCTCGTGGTACCAGAACAGAATAAAAGGGATTCACTCACCTGGCATAGTTGTGAGAGTCACAACTACTTTAGGTGCAAGAAATCAATACCACAATGGCTGCTGCAGACCTTGAAGATGAATTAGTATACGTAAAGTAGAAGGAAAGGGTTAACCCACGCTGCCGTGTGGAAGGAGGCGATCGCTCGGGAATATATTTGTGATTATATTATTCCACGCATTTCAGAGTCTTGAGGACCTCATAATCACTGATGTACATTCTTAGCATTCATGCATAGAACCTCTTTGCTCAGTTTTATTTATGTGTGGAATCTCCTTGTCCTCTTTGTCAGTTGGGCGGGCTTCCTTACCATGATCTGTTCATGGCAGGAACATCACTTCTTTTATCCTTCCCATATTCCTATCTGATTTATTTTGATGCCAGAACAGTTCAAATTGTTTGCATTTGTGGAACTGACTAGATAGGTTCCACCCTTTGAGAGAACATAGAAAAAAATGCTACACCCTTAAAGGAAACTGCACATGAGGGCTACACCAATGAGGACAACTGGACAAAAAGGTTCCACCCATGAAGGGAACTGGGTAGAGAAGCTCCACCCATGAGGACACTGAGACAGGAAGTGATGTCATTTGATGGACAAATGTGGACAGGAAAATAAATTGGGTGCATCACACTAGAATATTACTTCACCTGTGCAACATAGCATGACATATATGTTGTATAATGAACTTGTAACAAAAAAACAAATAATGTGATATTATTTAAATGTTTGTAAATGATAAATATAATTAATGATTCTTTTTCTCACAAATGCAACAAAGCTTAAATTATCTTTTGAAAGGAAAATGTGTTCAATCTATTGAGCCGGTAATTGCTTCATCTGCTCAGTCTGAAACCCTAAAGTGAATCTTCAGATCAATTAAACAATCTTCATATTCACAAACCTTTTTAAGTCCTTGATAATGGATTTTTTATTAATTCATCGCTTTCACCACTGGCCACGTAGTATGCAAATAAGGCACACTGCTCGGATCTCGAAATGAATTGATGGGTCTGCAGACCCTAATGCATGGTAATGTATTAATGTTTGCTTTACTCTGCTGGAGCTAACCAAGATGGAGTCTATTAGAAAAGATAATATAAGACTAAAAAATAAGGATGGAGAGAAGTGGATGTTGTTATCTCTGCATCTGTTATTATATTCAACCGAAAAATTAGAGGAATCATAATTATCAACAAATGCCAAAATTATTGACATAAAAGGCAGCTCTGATTTCTCTAAGCATTGACCTCTGTAAAAGCAATGTAACTGGAAGATAATCTACTATTTACATCAAATATTTATGTTATATGTATTATTTTTTTACCTTTTTTTGTTTCCTATTATGATGTGTATTAAAAAAATAGAAATCTTTACACTGGCCACTGAGGCTATTTTAGACTTTTATTTCCAGTTTTGTAGGAAATCCACATGTACATTAGCAGCAATAGACAGACTTAAACCCAGTCCATTTTATTAAAGCTTCTAATGAGAGTGTGCAAATGTCACTGTGAAGGGAAGGGGAGCAGTGTCAGCTGTGATATTGTCTATTGTGAATGGTGTGTTATCAGCTGTTCATAGAGGTATTGTCGCGGGTACACGGATAGAACAGGAGCTCCTAGGCTGACCCTAAGGGGTACTCTGCACACTACGATATCGCAGGTGCGATGTCGGTGGCGTCAAATCGAAAGTGACGCACATCCGGCGTTGTTGTCGACATCGTAGTGTGTAAAGCCTTTTACATACGATGAATGAGCGCAAAAGCGTCGTTATCATATGATCGGTGTAGGGTCCGACATTTCCATAATGCCGCTGCTGCGACGGTACGATGTTGTTTCTCGTTCCAGCAGCCAGCACACATCGCTGTGTGTGAAGCTGCTGGAGCGAGGAACATCTACCAGCATCCCGGCCGGCTATGCGGAAGGAAGGAGGTGGGCGGGATGTTTACGTCCCGCTCATCTCCGACCCTTCGCTTCTATTGGCTGCCTGCCGTGTAACGTCGCTATGATGTCGCACGACCCACCCCCTTAGTAAGGAGGCGGTTCGCCGGCCACAGCGACGTCGCAAGGCAGGTGAGTGCATGTGAAGCTGCTGTAGCGATAATGTTCGCTACGGCAGCAATCACAAGATATCGCATCTGCGACGGGGGCGGAGACTATCGCTGCAGTGTCGGTAACACATTGTTACCGATGTTGCAGCGTGCACAGTACCCCTAAGACTGGGGCCCCTGCGCTGTCTCTTATCTCAAAGGTAGACTTGATGGTAGCCAGGTTCGAGCCTCCAACATGGCCCTTTCTCCTGTCCAAGCCTTGATACTACTTACCCCACCCAGGGAGTTGACTTGAAAGACAGTAACCAAAACCCGACAAATATGCACAGACATGGGTAAATGAAAACGTGCACACACTGCATTCAAGCGCAAAGGAGGGACAGTATGTAAACTGGGGAGTAAAGCAAAAGGGGTAGGAAATAAATACACAACTGGAGAACTCACACACCACACAGAACCGCAAATTGATGATCACCAAGCAACTGCATAACAACAGGAACTGAGGTAGCAGAAGCTACATCTGGCAAAGAGCCCCAGAATCCAAAACCTTGTAAAGGCTGAAGTTGATGATCAGCAGTCTGAGCTCCCAGCAGCTGATCACAGGCCAGCAGAAATTAACTCCCACTGTACTGGAGAGCAGTGAAGCCAAAACCAGCCGACACCCATGACAGGCTGTGCAACTAATAAACCTCAGGCAGTTTGTCAGACTCAGCAGTGTGAACAAAGTCCGATAACTTCATGACACCCAATAAGTGTAACGCTGAACACCGCTCAACAGGTATTAAAGAAGAGGATGTTAGGCAGCATGGGAAGAAAGAATAAAGAGGACATAATGGTGCACGGCGGGACATCACAACTTGCGCCTTGATGCCAGAAACCAAATTGGCACCAAAACTCCGGTGCAGAAATAAGAAGGCTAAAGAGGATATTGGGAAATATCGGAAGCAATAATAAAGAAGACATTATGGTGCATGGCGGGACAACACATCTTGTGCTATAACGCCAGAGACCAAATCAGCATCAGAAGTAAGAAGGTTAAAGAGGATGTTGGGCAAAATTAAAAGGAAGAATAAAGAGTCCCCATGGCGGCTGCAAAGGTAATGGGACTTTTGAGCGGTGAGGTATTATTTTTTTCTTTTATCATGTCCCAGAGTCTGAAGAGACCTAAGGCATAATAAGGAAATTTCAGTTCTAGGCAAATAATTTCCCTTCCAAATTCCAGCAATCTGATGAATTTGAATCTCTGCAGATTCGCTCTTCTCTGCTGACGACGTCTGCATAATTTACCCCGATAACTATATCAATCTCAGAGTCATCTCCGTGGCAGGTTACAGGACGGCTCAGAACCGGGCGCTATTATAAAGCAGCAGCGAGGAACACACTATGAACTATTTAGTGGAATGGCCGTGCTGGGAGGATTATCACTCAAGATGCAACGTGAGGTTTGAAATATTGTTTCTGCTTAGAATGTGCAGCCGTATGAAGTGTCGAGAAAAGCCATTATCTGTGACAAAGCTGCGCTGCTGCTCTCCATATTGTATCAGGTTATGATGGAAATCACTTATTATTTGTTATGAAAACTCGACAGGTATTGCTTTACTTCACAGTCACAATTGGCAATGTTCTGTTACAACAAGAGATGGATGGAAAGGTGGAAAGATAGATAGAAAGATAGATAGATTGATATATGGATAGATAGATAGAAAGATAGATAGATAGATAGATAGATAGAGAGATAGATAGATAGATAGATAGAGATAGAGAGATAGATAGATAGATAGATAGATAGATAGAGAGATAGAGAGAGAGATAGATAGATAGATAGATAGATAGATAGATAAATAGATAGATAGATAGATAAATAGATAGATAGAGGGATAGATAGATAGAGAGATAGATAGAGAGATAGATAGAGAGATAGAAGGATAGATAGAGGGATAGATAGATTGATATATGGATAGCTAAAGGAATAGATAGAGGGATAGATAGATAGATATTGGATAGATAATGGATATATAGATAGAGGGATGGATAGATAGAGATACTATATATAGGGATAGATAGGTAGAGATGATAGAAGGATAGATAGATAGAAGGATAGATAGCTAGAGATACTATATATAGGGATAGATAGATAATAGATAGATATGTAATAAATAGATAGATAGATGATAGAGGTATAGATAAAGGGATAGATAGATAGATAGATGATAGAAGGATAGATAGATGATGGATAGATAGATAGATAGAGGGATAGATAGATAATGGATAGATAATAGATATATAGATAGAGGGATGGATAGATAGAGATACTATATAAAGGGATAGATAGATAGATAATAGATAGATATATAATAAATAGATAGATAGATAGATATTGCGCCATCCATCCTGACTACAGTCCCCACCCACCATCCCCACAGTCCCAGTCCCTAATGTACACTTGCTTTGGCAAAACTAATTTGTATTTGGTCCTGCCAATAAAGCTTATTTGATTTGATAGATAGATGGATAGAATGTTTAAATATTTGCAAATTAATTTAGTTAACACAAAATAGAAATACAGTAATCCTTAACCCCTTCGCAAC
Organism: Anomaloglossus baeobatrachus; assembly: GCF_048569485.1. Taxonomy (NCBI): domain Eukaryota; kingdom Metazoa; phylum Chordata; class Amphibia; order Anura; family Aromobatidae; genus Anomaloglossus; species Anomaloglossus baeobatrachus. Next base: position 52,280,935 of record NC_134359.1, read on the forward strand.
GTGGCCAATTTTCATTTTTGTTTTTTTGGGTGGTTTTCCTCCCCTTCTTCCCAGAGCCATAACTTTTTTTGATTTTCTGTCCACATAGACATACAACGGCTTTTTTTTGCAGGAACAATAGAACCTTTGAATGACACCATTTAATATACCACATAGTGTACTGTAAATTGGAAGAAAAAAATCCAAACGTGGAGAAATTGTGAAAAAAACTCACAATTCTGACTTTTTTTTATTGTTTTTGCAATGTACATTTAGTGGTAAAAACGACCTTGCAATATGATTTCCCTCATCAGTACGAATATGGCAATACCATACATGTCCAGTTTAATTATTATTTTAGTTGTGAAAAAAAATCTAAAGTTTGAAAAAAACCCTCAGGAGTTGAGTCATTGCTTTCATTTTTTGGTCGATTGAGCTGTGCGATGGCTTATTTATTGTGGCCACTTGTGCACGCCTCTCACTCCCTACTGGTTCTCATCAGGCATTTAAGGTTGAGTTCCCCTTACCCTGACACTGCCCTTGAGGAAGAAGAGCAAAACTCACGTCGGGGTGTAGGGACACCAGTCTCCTATACATTTGTGACTTCAAACAGAATTTATCTTCAGGTATTTCACAATTTTTGTTATATATATGGAACTGCTACAGTATGTCACAAAAGTGAGTACACCCCTCACATTTTTGTAAATCTCTCTTTGGTGTGTCATGCTTGACATAGAGCTGCTTTATTTTTGATGCTTCCTGGTATTTGGCTTTAACAACATTTTATTAATATACTTACATGCTGATTATGTGCATTTTTTATGCTTTTTCACCCTAGAAATGCACTAATGATGGATGAGCGTTTATCTGTGGAATTTCCGCAAAATAAATTGATATCATGCGGATTTGACAGGTCAGTTTATGCAGAGTTAAAAAAAGCCACAGTGGGCAGGAGATCTTCTATACATGCTATCCACTTTGCTGATATTGTAAGACGCTGCGTTTTTGACTGAGAATACACGGTCACAAACTCACCAAAGGTTAAATATGGGACGTAGCCTTAAGGCCCCATTACACGCAACGACGTATCTAACGATATATCGCCGGGGTCACAAATTCCATGACGCACATCTGGCATCGTTAGCGACGTTGTTGCGTGTGACAGCAAGGAACGACCATTAACGATAAAACATACTCACCTTATCGTCCATCGTTGACACGTCATTCCTTTTCAAAAAATCGTTGATTGTAGAGGATGCAGGTTGTTCGTCATTCCCGAGGCAGCACACATTGCTACGTGTGACACATCTCGGGAACGACGAACTGCAGCCTACCTGCGGCCGCCGGCAATGCTGAAGGAAGAAGGTAGGCGGGATTTAACATCCCGCTCATCTCCGCCCCTCCGCTTCTATTGGGTGGCCGCTTAGTAACGCCGCTGTGACGCTACACGCACTGCCCCCTTAGAAAGGAGGCGGTTCGCCGGCAACAGCGATGTCGCTAGGCAGGTGAGTATGTGTGACGGCTCCTAACGATTTTGTGCGCCACAGGCAGCGATTTGCCCGTGATGCACAAACGACGGGGGCGGGTGCTTTCACCAGCGATATCGCTGCGTGTAACACCCCCTTTACAGTGGACTTTGAAAAAACACAACCCAAAAAACAACGTGGAATCTTTTTTTTCACATCTTGCCCAGCCGAAAACAATCTTTTGTACAGCTATGACAAAATAAAAAAATGTATAATATCTAAAAGTTATGTTAGAAAAAGTTATAACTCTTGGAAGTCAAGCAGGAAATATCTATTGCAAAGAGGGGCCCGCTGGGACTCCAAAGGCCCATATAAGCAAGAAGCCAGCCCTGATTAGTATATAAGAGCCTAAAAGTAACTGCTCTGATTGCTGGGAAATTGTAATGGCTGGGAAGGGCTAGAGAATCAGAGACTGTGCTGGAATCACAGGATTACCAGCTGTGAAAGGATGATGAGCTGACAACTTCATTTTTTGGGGCATAACAGCTCTCCTTAATTTCAAGTCAATATAGGGAATTTAAAAATATATATCTGAAAATCTAAGATCCGAAAGCTTAAAATATGGTATTAATTAGACCTAATGGAATAAATGACGTAAGTTATTAATAAATGACTCCGATCAGCAAATGTAAAAGCCAGCTTTCGATTGTCTGTTTTGTCTTATTTTGCAATCAGAAAACTATAATGAAGTTGCTGGTAATAGATCTGGTTTTCTATACAGCACTTTAATCATATAGTACATTGGTATGTATAAATCTATAGATAATGTTGGGTAACCCACTATATACTAGCCATCTAATGCAAGGGTGGGGAACATATGCGGCCCGCCATGGCTTTTTCTGTGGCCCCTGGGCAGATTCCCGGTGGCCGCAGTGCTCGGGTAGATCCTCCTCTTGTCAGCTACCGGCCCTTTAAATCCCCATATGTGTTGCAAGCATGGCCGCCCGTAGCTATGTGTGAGCTACGCAGTCACACAGGGCGCCGACCAGCAGACAGCACGGGGGGGTGGGGTGTGAGACTTCCCCCTGGCCTCTGGTTCCTGCACGATCTCCTGTCAGATTACAGTTAGAAGGAGAGTGATGGGGGAGGGGCCTGCACAGCACTGAGGAGGCTGCATAGTGCCATGTGCTCAGCCTCTCATCCTCCCGTCCTGTGCACTCAGGCCTCTGTGCCTTATGGGGCGGCTGCGGGCTGGTATGTTTAGGCTGGGAAGGACCCAATAACCATGGACCTTCCCAGCCTGTTAATAATAGCTCGCAGCTGTCTGCTTTACCTTTTTTCAATTAATTATTTATTTATTTTGGCTAACAAAAAGCTGTAAAATTTATTTGTCTATTAGCTATCTGTCATCTCTATCTATCTGTCTATCTATCTATCATCTATCTATAGATCTATCAATCCATCTACCTATCTCTCTATTATCTTTGGACATTGTTAACACATAAAAATATTTAATCTCTTGAATGCGTTTAATTCTGATCTATGTCACATAGAAGGCACACAGATGTGACATGGATGTCATCCGTGTGCTATATGTGTTTTTCACGGACCTATAGACTTCAATTGGCCCTTGTCATTTAGCCTGACACTAAGAAACCAACATGTCTTGTTGTGTCTTGTTCACAAAAACACAGGTGTTGTCACGATCATCTCCCTGCATGTTGTGACCAGTGACGGCCTCTGGACTGGAGCCTCTCATCTGGTGGTCTTCATTTTGAATGGGTTCTATTTCTCTTGGCACTGAATTGGTTAAGTGCCAGTTTTGCTACTGCAGCTTTTCCTAGCAGTTCCTTGCTGAGTGATCAGCTGCACTTACTCAGTAGTCATGCCCTCCAGCTTTAGATAGTCGTTTATCCCAGCATTCCCTGCTGAAGATACAAAGCCATTTGTGTCCCTGCAACCATTGAGGAAAGTTCTGCATGTCAAGATCCTGCTCAGGCTATATCCTTTTGGTTGTTCATTTATTATTTATTTTCCCTCCTGTTTGTCTTTACTTACCTGGTGTGTTGTTAGTGCAGTGGTGAGGTCTAGTGAACCCCACCTGCCCCTCACTAGTCAGGGTTACTATAGGGCCTTCCGAGGGTCCCAGATTACTGCTCAGCGGCAGTTGTGGAGACTCTATAGGGACTGGTGAAGAGAGAAGGGACAGTTGCAGGTGAGGTTAGAAGGTGCCCACCTACCCTTCATACTATTTCTAGGTCCTCCTCCCCGGTGCCCCCCTTTTTGTGTATTTTTTGTTGTGCTTCAGACTCACATAGGTCTGAACACACCTCGCCACACTTGCTACTCCTGGCAAGCATGACAGGTGTGAATCACATGGACACAGATATGAATTACCCAGACACATGATCCATGTGAAAATACGGAGATGTGAAAATAAACACAGATTTCAATGAATATGTATGTGAACATGTCTCCAGTACATGTGAAAATGGACACTACACATAGACGGTAGTGTATTTGAGGTCTTAGAGAGCTTTCAAAAGTGTTTGGAAGAGGGGACAAGACTCAAAGGAAAAGTTTAACATGGCCCTCAGGATACAGCAAAATGATGGCCGGCTAGTCACTATTTTGCTTTTTTTTCCCCCACAATTTGAATCCTCGAAAATTAAGAGTTGTATCAAATTGGATTTATTTAGAATCTATTCTTTCATCTCTTATTGGAGGCTACAAAATAATTGGTTGGTGCAGAATAAATAACATCAGACTGTCCTGTTACATCTTATGATGAATATGGAGTAAAGGCTGCTTTACATGCTACGACATCGCTCGTGAAAGCACCCGCCCCCGTCGTTTGTGCGTCACGGGCAAATCGCTGCCCGTGGCGCACAATATCGCTAACACCCATCACACATACCTTCCTAAACAATGAAGCCGCGGACACACCATCACATGTTTCTCAACGCTGGCAGGTAACTAGCCAGGTCTTTCACCGGGAAGGAAGAACCACGGGAAGGGCAGTCTCCAGTCAAGGAAACCACCTATGCCAAAACATGGTATCCATCCACAGACAGCTGTTTCGGGGTATTTGCCCCTCATCAGTGTGGAGTAGGAAACTGGCTAGTGGGAGCAATGCCTAGTAGAAGACTATATACAGTAGGTAAGGATGGTTGACCTTAGGGAGATCAACATCCAGCACTGCGAAGCACCATCACGTGTTTTCTCAATGCAGTGATTCTAGAGCAATGCCCCCTGGGAAATATGCTAAACAAGGAAGCCACGGAGACATCATCACATGTTTCTCAACGCTGGCAGGTAACTAGCCAGGTCTTTCACTGGGAAGGAAAAACCACGGGAAAGGCAGTCTCTAGTCAAGGAAACCACCTATGCCAAAACATGGTATCCATCCACAGACAGCTGTTTCCGGGGATTTGCCCCTCATCAGTGGGGAGTAGGAAACTGGATAGTGGGTGCAATGCCTAGTAGAAGACTATATAGGTAAGGATGGTTGACCTTAGGGAGATCAACATCCAGCACTGCGAAGCACCATCACGTGTTTTCTCAACACAGTGATTCTAGAGCAATGCCCCCTGGGAAATATGCTAAACACGTGATGGTGCTTCGCAGTGCTGGATGTTGATCTCCCTAAGGTCAACCATCCTAACCTATATACTTACCTTCCTAGTGATGTTCCTGTGGGCGGCGAACAACCTCTTCGTTAAGGGGGAGGTTCGTGCGCCTTCACAGCGAAGTCACACAGCGGCCAACCAATAGAAGCGGAGGGGCGGTGACCAGCCGCATGAACGAAACGCCCACCTCGTTGCCAGAGGACGCATTTAAGTTGTTGTTCGTCGTTCCCGGAGTGTCACACGTAGCGATGTGTGCTGCCTCAGGAACGATGAACAACCTACGTCCACAACGACCAACGAGATTTTGAAAATGAACGATGTGTCAACGATCAATGATTAGGTGAGTATGTTTGATCGTGAATACTCACTCGGAGCTGTTACACGCAACGATGTCGCTAACGAGGCCGGATGTGCTTCACGAATTCCGTGACCCCAACGACATATCATTAGATATGTCGTTGCGTGTAAAGCCCCCTTTACTGTATGAAAAATTCCGAAAGGTACAAAATAGAAGTAATGTTACGCTCACACACCACACGCAGACTCGTTAAATGAAACCTGCGGTGTTTCTCCATCTTTACCTTAACACATGCTGTGATGGCCCGATATGTGTCCCCCGTTTTGTGGTTCACAGATTATTCTGCAATGCCACAAGCACTTACGCCCTCCATCCTCTGCCCTGCGCCTCTTAGACTGGAACTCATGGTGCCCAAAGAGAATGAGAATAGATTTCCTTTCTGTATATTCATTTGTTTCAATTGAGTTATGAAGTGTATGCAATGATTATTCTGGAAAATGGGAGCAGACATCAATAAAATTATACATAGAAAGGTTTATGCCATTATTGAAGGCGATTTTATCAGACAATAATGCATTGCAGCCTCGCTTTGTAAATTGTAGTAAAGTGCACAAAATAGGCAGCCTGTACTTAAGATCACAATCCAAATAGGCGCATGGACAAATATAAAATCAAATATAACATCATTGTAAGAAAAGCTTCCATCATTAATGCTGGCCACGATTCAGGGAAAACATACTTTACAAAAACCGGGACTATATGTGTCTTGCCTGACTAATCCGAGGCAGGTCCCCGGCAGATTCTCCCCAATAGAGAATGCGGATTGTCCCTAGGTCCCTAGAGGATTCAAGGCAAGTTCCTTGCATTTTCTTCCAGCCTTGCTGCCCTAGACTGACAGGTTTCTCTCTATGTGCGTATTTCCAATTCCACCTACCTGAGCGGAGTGGGAAAAGGTGCAGAGAACCTGCCTCATTTTGGAAGACATCTCCAGGGACCTGTCTTGAATTATCATCCGAGACACCATGTTCATGGTTTTGAATTCTATAATGAGGATGCTCTCTTTATGAATGGCAATTATTTGTACTATTTTTGGGGGTACTATGATGGCATTATAGTGTAACTGTCATTTTCTAAAACTTTTCATATATTATCTGCTTTGCATAGTGTTGCTCATTATTGGGGGACGGATCCTGAAACCCCCAGTAATTGGTCAAAACACAGCTCTGAAGTGTGTAGGAGTTGCACGCAAAGAGTGGTGGTGTACTATCACGGGGTAAGAAATGACAGAACAGGGGCTCCTAGTCTGGCCCTCAAACTTGAGACCCTGTGCTGTCCCTTATCTCACAGGTATACTCGATGGTAGCCAGGTCTGAGCCCCCAGCTTGACCCTGACTCCTTTCTGAGCCCTGATCTTACTCCCCCTCTCCCCCAACCTTGGGGTGGGCCAGAAACAGAATAGCAAAACCCCACAGAAATGACACAGACAAGGGAGAACAAAAACTCATATACACGGCACTGAAACACAAAGGAGAAACTATACGTGTACAGTGGAATAAAGAAAAAAGGAATGACGTAAACGCATGACAGGGAAACTTCCACACCACTCAAAATAGCAACTACAGATCACCAAAGACTGGATTACCACAAAGACCGAAATCGCTGGAGCTATGGTGAAGCTATTATTGAGTCAGAAACACGGGCTTCCATACCTTAAATAGGAAAGAGACAGCTGTGGGTGGTAATTAGCAACCTCTTCTTAGGAGCCCCACACAAATCCACAAGAACTAACTCCTACAGAGCTGGAGAACAGTGGAAATGAATCAGCCAATGACCGGCTCAGGCTGAGCAACTAGGAGACCTCAGGTCTGCTACGATTTGAACAGAGTCCGACACCGTAGTAGTACCCCATGAGTGTGGAACCGGACACCGCATGACATGTACAGGATCAATAGTAAGACTGTGGTACTGTATATTCACCCTTACAGAGCTGCTTATGGACCCATAGACTTAACATTGAGCCTGTATACCACCTCTCTATTCAAAATGCTCAGGAAGGAGCTATGTGACTGGACTACAGAGCAGACCGATCATTGGGGGGTCTCAGGACCACCACCATTGATAAAAACTATGCACCACTTATATATAAAAGATTTTATGAAATCTAAGGGGCACTTTGGTGGCATTTTATATGAGGGTATTATGCTTGAAGTCTTGTTTTTGAGGGGAGGTCTGCTAACACTTTATATCAGGAAGCCCTGCTGACATTGTTGACACAAGGTCTACCAACTTGTGACATGATCCAACATGGTCACCAATTTGGTGTAAATCTTGTAACTGTGCATTCTTTTATACTAACCTTCATAAGATGGTGTGGACTTTTCTCAGGAAATCCCCAAATTGCTACCCTTGAGTAATGTTCATTAGTAAAAGCTGGCACGAATATGGGCTGAAGTCACCTGGTCATGGTACCAAGGCAGCAGGTAAAAATGGTAGTCCAACGCAGAGGAAGATGTAAGGGGAGTACAGTGTAAGCGGTTCTCAGATAGAGATTAGGGTGGAAGCCAACAAGTCGATGAGGTCAAGAACACAAAATAAAGCAGGTAGAAATTCCTACCCAAAAGCCAAAAGGATCATATTGCTGAAACACAGATTGATGCAGAAGAACTCTTCAAGGGAATCTGTCAGCAGGTTTTTCCTACGTAATCTGAATACAGCATGCTGTAGGGGTTAAAAACAAAAATCAACTATGACTCTATTATCAGGCTGTGTGCTGTTATTTACTTAAACTAAAGGCTTTATCACCTAGTGATTATCATTGCTGGACTACAATGTCCCACGCACTGCACTCTCTCTGACTGACCCCTCACTGTCAATGTACAATCTCTATACAGAGACTGGTAGGGCGGGTCAGCTCTTTCAGCTCTGCTACATGGCTAAGTGTAAAAGTTTTGATTGTCCAGAACGGCTGCAGCCAATAATCTAAGTGATACATTGTTGGATTCAGGAACTCCTTGCCTACATTATGCTGCTCTCAAATGAGGTAGCAAAACCTTCTTCTGACATATTACCACAACAAGTGTGGGGCACATGGGTATTTGATGTTAGGAATGGTTAGCGAGCACTGACCCCTTGAGAAACAGGGAGTCGGCACCATGGCCAGGGCAGCAGTACTCAGAAACAGACAGCAGCATTAAGTAGTGATCTGACCTGAGTATCAAGAGAGGTGATCTGTAAGGAGACATGTTAATTGTTGATTTGTTAGTGCTTTCTGTTATTAGTGCAATTATAAATTTAAAATCCTGAAGATGTACAAATTGAATTATGGCTTTCCCAAAGAGCCCTCACTGCCACGTAGTTACATACCACCAGTCCCAAGACTGTCCCAATTTTTCATAAAAAGTCCTGGCGAATTATTGGAGATCCCAGGCCAAAAAAGGGAGGACGTTGAACCACCCCTGCTTACAAATGGACAGTCGTGGGCAAGATTGGGAACAGTCCTGGAAACGACCAGGATTGCGGCTAAATTGTCCTAAAACTGCCAATATTGGTTTGGTAATCACATGGCTACAAGATGACTCGTCAACACTTGCCTATCACATGACTCTACGAACATGAAGTTTGCTAACAAGTCTGAGGGGTACTTTGCACACTGCAACATCGCTAGCCGATGATAGCGATGCCGAGCACGATAGTACCCGCCCCCGTCGCACATGCGATATCTTGTGATAGCTGCCGTAGGGAACATTATCGCTACGGCAGCTTAACACGCACTTACCTGCCCTGCGACGTCGCTCTGGCCGGTGACCCGCTTCCTTCCTAGAGGGGCAGGTCGTGCGGCGTCACAGCGACGTCACACGGCAGGCGGCCAATAGAAGCGGAGGGGAGGAGATGAGCGGGACATAAACATCCCGACCACCTCCTTCATTCCGCATTGCCGGTGGAGGCAGGTAAGGCGATGTTCCTCGCTCCTGCGGCTTCATACACAGCGATGTGTGCTGCCGCAGGAACGAGGAACAACATCGTACCTGTCGCTGCAGCGAAACTATGAAAATGACCGACACTACACCGATCACCGAATTACGACGCTTTTGCGATCGTTTATCGGTGCATCTAGGCTTTACACGTTGCGACGTCGTTACTGGCGCCGGATGTGCGTCACTTTCAATTTGACCCCGGCGACATCGAAGTAGCGATGTCTCAACAACATGCAAAGTACCCCAGAGTGTCCTGAGAGGCAAGGAAACACAAGCTATGAGCCTTCTTAGATTTGTGTAGAATTTGCTAAAGGTTAAGGAGCCAATTATATGTGGCACAGATTGTTTTTGTATCTAATTACACAGGCTAATTAAACCTGGTCCGATAAGTGAGAGATTTGCCTTACATATCAATAAGGCCGTACACTGATTTATACAGCTAAAAATCCACATTGACAAAGTGTGCGACACCTTGATGAACAAGTGCAATGCTTTATCTAGTCTAAGTGAGATAAACGACTCTTATGGTAGCACTCATTATTTTGTACCATTATTACTACTATCCTCCTAAGTGTCACCTTACAGACATTGGATGTACAGAGGTGTCTTTTTTTTTACCTTCTATGCCGTTTGGACATATCCTCAGATGTGTGTCAGTGGCTTTGAAAGAAACACGTAATTTAGAGATACTCTGTCATGGTATGTCTAGGATATGTGTGTCAATGTGTGGTCATCCTGTGTTGGGATGTGAATTACCAGAAACCTTAACATTAAAAAGCTTGTAATTGTTTGGAAAAGACACATGGGGCAGAGGAGAGACAGAGAAATTTGATTCAAACTCCTTCCTTTGTGGCTCAATCCACTCATCTCTACTAGTAATGGGCAGACATAGACTGCAGAAGTCCGGATCTGCGTGGTTTCAAAAGTATCCGTGTGCTGGACCTGGACATGTAATTCTCAGGTAGCTTCGGCTAATGATCTGGATCTGGCAACTCAGAAAATGAAAAAAATAAATAAATAAATAAAGGAAAAATAAAAATAAAGATGATATTAACCCCTTATTACTTCGATTGCCACCACACCAGGGCAATCGGGAAGAGCCGGGTAAAGTTCCAGGATTGTCACATCTAATGGATGCGACAATCCTGGATGGTTGCAGGCTGCTATTTTTAGGCTGGGGGGCCCAATAAGCATGGGTGTCCCCAGCCTGAGAATACCCAGCTGTCGGGATTTATCATGGCTGGGTATGAAAATTGGGGAGGAACTGCACACTGTTTTTAAAAATTATTTATTTAAATAATTTAAAATAAAAAAAGCTGCATGAGATTCATCTCATTTTGATACACAGACAAGATAAGCGCATGGGGGACCCTACTCCAGTTTATTTATTTATTTTATATATATATATATATATATATATATATATATATACCATGAAGGTGACATTTGAGTCGCCCATCACAGCGCTGCAGCAGTCGCCTGCGGGGACTTCTCATTAGGGACCCTTCTGGCCACAGGTATGTCAGGTTAACTTTAATAGAAGTCGTGACGCCACTCTCGGTTTGGCGATCAGGATGGGGGTGACCGCCACTGCAATTTAACGAGCGTCTGGGGCTGATGGTGTCTGCAGTTTGGTGTTATGGCCTCCCGAGAGTGAGGCTGGCCCCAGGGGCTCGGGTGTAGGGGTGTGGAACCACAGGTCGCAAAATGACTCAGTCGCAGTCCAGAAAGTCTTTTAACTTGTTTACTCACTTTTTGTTGGTTGGTGAGATACCCAAGCGATGCTTAGATTATACCAGGTGGAACCAGGAATTCCTGCAGGCCATTCTGAGGGTAGCTATTAACTCGCCTTCCTTGCACTTCTTTTGATTCGGATAACCCCTGACTTGCAGTATCGTGGGATTCATCCAGGGAAAGTTGCTACTGCCTCTCCTTCCCTTTCTGGCCCGTTTGCCGGCAGCGTGGACCAGGTGAGATGGCTTCTGGCCCTATCTCCTTATGGGTCCCCCTGTTGCTGCTGAGGCTCGAGCTCTGTGTCTTTGGCGAGGAACCTCTAGTCCCCTCACCGGCAGGTTTAGCAGATCACTAAATTGATGTCTCTAGGACCTGTTCCCTGTGCGTGCGTAGTTACCAGCAGTCCACGTACTCGACTGCCTCTCTTCAGGTGTCTTTCAGGCTGACTTTCTGGTCACTGTACTCTCCCGCTAACAGCTACCACACCTGCAGGGTCTGGCTAGCGTGGCTGTACGTCCACTCCCTTCAGCAACTTCTGTACACTCTGCTCCAGACTGGCTTGCTCCTCCTCCTTTTCCTGTCTGCCACTGCATCTAGCTTCCAGCCCCTCCCCTACACCCCTTGTTGAGAATTGAAAGTTAACCTCTTCAGAGGCTACACAAGGGTCCCCTCTAATGGTGTGGGAGACCTGGTAACTATGTGTCTGTGTGTACACTCCTCTTTCTGGCCTTTTGGAATTACCTGGAAGCACTGTCCCAGCATGGGTGCAGTACTCTGTGGTGCCTGACCAGGTCAGGGGCACCACATTTATATAGAGTCTGTGATTGCAAGTAGTCAGATGCTGTCACACAGGCTGAGGGTGCGTCTGACTGCAACCAATCACAGACACCAGGACTGCCAGTGGGCGGGAGAAGCAGTGCATATACATGAAGGTAAATGAGCGGCCCCGGAAGAAGAGTGAATGGCCTGAAAGTAATTACAGCCGTGTCAGAGACTCGTAAAATATAGCGCACTTTCTCTAGTCCCCCTAATCCTTCTACCACCATTTTCAAGTGCCGGATTCTGGTCCCGATAAACTTATATCAAGACCGGCGTCCGGTCAGATATCCGGGATCACTTCTGGGCTTGAACTCATTTTTTTTTAAGTCCGGTTAGTCCTATCATGGATGTCTGCCCCTCACTAATCTGTACATAATATCCATCCTAATTTTGAGATATCTTAGCAGTCATGCAACCCATTCAGCCAATAACATGCACATTTGAGGAACATGGATGTTATACAGAATTTGTACATGCAATGTCAATGAATGTATAGATTTTTGTGTGCTATGCGATTATAAGAGGTTTAAGCTTGCCATATACATGAGATAAACTGGGCCGAACATTTTTTGGGCCGACAGCTATATATCTTGACTCCCCCATACACATGCTTGTTCTGCTGAGCATTTAGGTGTTACTTTTAACCAAGGAGAGAAGAGAATGCTGCCTCCATACACCTCTAGTAAAGGAATATCTCTCCTAAAATCAAAAGGATCAGTCAATGAAGTTTCAATTACCCAATTATTCTATCCTTTAACATAATCTGTTCGGAGAGAAGATCAGATGGTGCATCGGTCCTGCCGAAATTAGCAACTTCAACCAACTTTAGACAAAGCATCTCATTGGCTGAATACACAAATTCAAAAGCAATTTTTTACTTCATCTTTCTTATTGGCACTTAACCTTAAGCAGTTTAATAATGTATAGGAAGAGTCCAGCTCAACCTCAAAAGAAACCGTCCAGACATAGTAGACAAAAAAATCCAGTCTATAATGTACAGAAAAATTTATTTCATAGAAAATCCAAGGGTTAAGATTCAGACATCAAATGTGATGTACAAAAATTCATAAAAACAAGGTAGATCTACGCGTTTCAGGTGAGATTCATCCTTAATCATGATAACATTGTGTGTTGCCCAGACCTATGGTGGAGAGATGTCACTTGGTGGCCATTGCCCGATTACTTGACCCTGGGGATGCTTTTTTTTATTTAAAAGGGGTATATATGCAGGAGAGATTAAATGAAAGTTTAGAACGTGATGCCACCTGTGGTGCGCGGCCAGGTAGGGGGCCGCCACTGCAGGGTTCTTCTCACTGGGGGTCGATGTTGATTACAGCCAAGATGGAGTCACTCCCCACAGGCAGAGTTGTTGCCCCGGGAGGATGGCCGGCTGGCTGGTAGTGGGCCGTGGGCGCCGGAACGTGGGACGGCATCGCTGGTAAATAATGGAAACGAGGCAAGAGCTCCAGTGCAGGTGTTTTTACTCACTGGTTAGGAGATTGCCTGAGAGTGTCCTGGTTCTCTGTTGGTAAGTCTCTGGTTATCCGGTGCAAGTGCCAGGTGGTTACCGGTGCTAGTGTAAATGTCCTGTTTGTCCAGCGACTGGCAGAAAGAACCTGGGCCGAGCTCCAGTTCACAGGCCCCAAGCTCCACAATGGCAAGATAAGCTGTGTGTCCCACCAGAACTGGTGCTTTCCTGCACCCAGTCTGGTCTCGGGGGACTCTCCTCCAACAAAGCTCACTATGTGTAATGGCTACCTCCTCCTATACCCCATGTGACACCCACCCCACAGTGGTTGTTCTGGTGACCGGGAAGTCCCATGCTACCGGATGGCTAACTCTCCCTGTCCATCCCAGTCCACTACCCCTGTGGGGAAGGCACCTAACGGTATGTGAAATGTGTGTGTCTGGTGTGAGCACCGGCAAGCCACCTGTCACTTACCCCAGATAGATACTGCTCCTTAACTCAGTTGCAGTACCCTATAGCGACCAGGGCTTCAGGGGTGCTGCAATTGCAAGTGCTATGAACATATCAATAGGATTTGATTCCATTCACATGTGTGGCTCAATTAATTCAAGCACGTGATTTCATTATATGCCATGAATGAATGGTTAACACATTGTTAAAACCTTGTTCACATTATATCACCACTACTAGGACAACCACTTCTGATTCCATTTGTATCCTCCCTCAGAGAAAATAATAAAGCCTATACTCACCTACCATGCTGGCACTGTTCCATTGGCGTTCGGGATCGCGGTGCCGGGGCTCATCTGAGGTTGTGAACCCACGTCCAGTCAACACCGGCTTCTCTCTTCCCCCCTTTGGACCAAATGAGTTAATCAACAGTTAGTGAGCGCTGCGGTTGCACTCACTTCCTGTTGATTGTTCGTTTGATCCGAAGGCGGGGAGGCAGGAGCCGCCACTGATTAGATGGTGGGCTCACAACCCCAGGTGAGCTCTAGCAACCTAATCCCGGACACCACTGGAATGGCACCGGCTTGGGAGGTGAGTATAGTCTGTATTATTTTCCAAAGAGGAAACATGTGGAATCAGAAGAGTTTGTCCTAGTAGTGGACAACCCCTTTAAACCAACATAAATAAAGAGATGATTGCCCCTTTAATAATGTAGTTTGTCAGTACTTTGTATATATGTTTTATACATTTTTTTTTTTTAAAATTCATGCAATAAAAAATATATAATTTTATTTTGCTTCTTTATTTCTCCAGGCAATTTATTTTTATAGGTTTTCTTTTCATATCGTGCTTTTAGGCTCCTTTATGCTTTGCTCTTTGTACATTAATAGGTTTAATAATGTCACCGCATAATGAGATTGCATATTCACCGAAAATACTTGATTACGAAGTCTATTTTTAAAGAATGCAGGAGATGTATGTGATTCTCTGGAGCGGAACCGCAATGCTCAGCACAATAAAAATCCAAATATGTAAGATAACTCATAAAATACCTGTTCTACATATATCATGCAACAATATAATTGATGTCATTTGTGAATATAATCAAATCCTATTTATATGTATAGCACTTGCAATGTTTTCAATATTAAAAATGACCTGAAACGCGTAGATCTACATTGTTTATTTATGGATTTTGGTACATAACATTTAATGTCTGAATTTTTAACCCTTAGATTTTCTATTAAATGGAGTTGGATTTTTTTTTGTTGTTTGCCGCCCTAGGCACCTGCCTATACCGTATAAGTCTTGTCCCAGCCACATGTATCACTCATACTGTACACAGCACATGCAATTTTTAGTCCTTTTGTTGATCAGAATGCAGCTAATTAAAAAAAAACCGTGAAAACCGTGACCTTACTAATTCAGGAAACTGATCGTTTCGCCTCCCAGACATCAATTAGGTCCAGTGACAGCTGTTTATTGATGGATTTAATGTGACATCCTTTACTCTTCAACACTTAAGTTTTAAGGATGTGAGTTTGGCTGGTGTAAATCTGTCATACGAGTCAAGGGCGACTAAAATAGCTCAGACGGTTTATTGAAGTTAATGGTACCTCTGATTGGTTTCCATTTGTTAACCTTGCATAACCTCATCGCTACACCAGATTCCTTCATCAAACACAACAGACTTGAAAGCAGATTTCTGAGATATTTCCTAAGATTTAAGGACGAATGATTTCATTTATCATTCACCAACTGCTGAATAAATCATGAGAAAACATATTTTAGCAGAAAATGCAGGGACGACTTTGTTTTCTTAGAATTTAATATTTATTACGTGTTTATACATTAATAGAAAATACTTAACTCTTTCAAATAAAATTTAAAAAAGCACAAAAGACCCCAAAAAAAACCATCAGGAAGAGTGCAATCACCCACCTCCCCTGTACCTCATCAATTTAATATTTAGCTACATCAAGTGATCTGTTTAATCAGATTCTTTGCGTATGTTAACCCATTCATCGCTGATCTAGTTTGCATTTTTTTTTTTTCGTTTATATTTTTTCCACTACTTCTTCCAAGAACTTTTTTTTATCTTTCTGTCCACATAATCATATAAGGGCTTCTTTTTTGTAAGATGTACTTTTGAACAATAGCATTCATTTTATCATGTGATGCACTGGAAAGCAAGAAAAAAAAATTCTAAGGGCATTAAAATTAGAGAAAAAATGCAATTTTACAATTTTTTTTCTTTATTTTTTTTCTTTACCATGTAAAATCGGAATTTTATAAAAAAAAATTAAATTCCAAGGGCATTGAAATTAGAGGAAAAAATGCAATTTCACAATTTTTTTTTGTTTACCATTTTCAGGATAGCGCAAACCTGACTTGGAAATTTGATTTTCTAGGTCACTATGTGTATGCAGATCCCAAAGATATATAGTTTTTTATTTATTTAAAGTGCTGAAAAAAAATAATCGGAAATTTGTAAAAAAAAAATCCAAGGGCATTGACATTAGAGAAAAAAATGCAGTTTTACAATTTATATATTTATTTTTTTTCTTTACCATGTAAAATCGGAATTTTGTATAAAAAAAAAAAATTCCAAGGGGAAAAAATGCAATTTCACAATTTTTTTTTGTTTACCATTTTCAGGATAGCGCAAACCTGACTTGGAAATTTGATTTTCTAGGTCACTATAAGTATGCAGATCCCAAAGATATATAGTTTTTTATTTATTTAAAGTGCTGAAAAAAATATTCGGAAATTTGTAAAAAAAAAAAAAAAAATCCAAGGGCATTGAAATTAGAGAAAAAAAATGCAGTTTTACAATTTATTTATTTATTTTATTTTTTTTATTTAGCATTTATAGGATAATGTAAACCTGACATAGAAATATGATTTTCCAGGCCAGTATGAGTTCTAACTATATAGTTGTGTTTTATTTAAGTGGTGAATTTTTGGGGGGAGAGTTAAGAAAAAAAAAGTTTTTTCTTCTGTCGCCATTTTCTGAGGCCTGTAACAGTTTCAATTTTTTAAATATGAGGTTGTGTGAGGGCTTGAGATAGAGACAAAGAGGAGAGATAGAGAGACAAAGAGGACAACGAGGAGAGAAAGAGAGAGGAGGATAAAAAGAGACAAAAGGAGAGTGGGAGGGAAAGGAGAGCGGGAGAGAGACAAAGGAGAAAGAGTGAGAAAGAGAGAGAAAGAGAGAGAGAAGAAAGAGAGAGAGGAAAGGAGAAAGAGAGAGAGAGGAAAGGAGAGAGAGGAGAAAGAGAGAGACAGGGGAGAGAGAAAGAGAGAGAAAGAGAGAGGGGAAAGGAGAGAGGAGAAAGAGAGACAGGGGAGCGAGAAAGAGAGATAGAGAAGAGGTGACAGAGACAAAGAGGAGAGATGGAGAGACAAAGAAGAGATAGAGTGGAGGATAAAGAGAGCGAGAAGGAGAGTGGGAGGGAAAGGAGAGAGGGAGAGAGACAAAGAGGAGAGAGGGAGAGGAGATAGAGAGTTAGGAGAGGAAGAGAGAGGAGGATAGAAAGAGAGGGGAGAGGTAGAGGAGAGAGAGGAGAAAGAGAGAGACAGAGGAGAGAGAAAGAAAGAGAGAGAGAGACAAAGAGGAGAGATAGAGATACAAAGAGTAGATAGAGAGGACGATAAAGAGAGAGAGAGAAGGGCAGTGGGAGCGAAGGGAGAGAGGGAGAGGAGAGAGAGAAAGAGAAAGAGAGAAGAGGATAGAGGGGGAGGGGAGAGAGGAGAGAGGAGAGAGAGATAAAGAGAGAGAGAGAGAGGAGAAAGGGAGCACTTTGGCAACACGAATTGAATCTGAATTTGAGAGAGAACCATTTTACAGCATAGAACTTCAGGTACCCATTGACCTATATGGGGTTCGAGGTCCAAGCTTCTACAGATCCGCTCATCTCTAGGTATGACCTATCTTATGGAATTTGACAACTTCTTGTTACCAAAATAACGATATACTGTATGTTTTGGATCAACATGCCGCTTTTCCAAAATCTCCCCTATAGAGGTTCAGAGCACTGAAGTGGCATTTACCCTGCACAATTAGTGTGACTGAGCAGCCTTATAAATTATAATAGACTGCCAATCAACTGAAGAAAGAGTAAAACTCCTGTTTGTCCGGTGAAATAATCTTTTGGATTGCCTAAAAGATCCATTCTTTAGGCAGCACATGTCCTATGTATACAGGACTCGAGCTGCCGAGAGCATCGTCAACCAATCCACCCCGAATGTCCTATCCCAGATTGTTTAGTCCGCATCTGAAGAGCGGTCTACCTGTGTAAACAGACTTATTAAACGACCGCTGAACGGCAAGCGTTGCCGGTCACCTTCTAACATCGGGAGGTGTAAATGCACCCGGAGTTAAGGTTATTTGTTTAGTTGGACGTGGTGGATAATGAGACCTGATAATAGTGAAGCGCTGGTGGTTTTTAGATCTTATCTAATAATATAGCAGTTAGAATGGGTTTCAATGGGTTAATGCAATGTAGCGTAAAATAAAAAAAACAGATAAAAATTAGGTCATAATAAACAATCCATAGAAATGTCGGTAGATGCCTAACATCTTCATGAAACAATTTCCTCTCCGCGTCCTGCGTGCCTTATCTATTATACTGCCCCTTGAGCATTCCTCAGTGTTTTGTGATTCAATGTTTTCTTAGTGGTAAAACTCATGGTTTTTCTAATCTTTTTTGTCAGGTTACCATGGACACTTCATATATCAAGTGCTTGTATCTCCAGAACTAAGCATCAGCCTGAAATACTATACAAACATCATTTTAAAGGGCACAAGGGCATTCCGAGTGATAAATATTACAGAATATTACTTGGAAGGGCTCATGTTTATTCAGATACAGTTATCGCTCCGTAAAATCCTGTACTTTATATATCTAACATTAGAAAATCTTCATTTTCTTATTAATCAAGCACTATACAGGGTAGCCTTTTTTGTTTATGATTCACCCCAGGGATATGGGGTACTCTATCCCGGGCCATATATTTACAGGGAACAGTTCACTGGGTGGCCTTTGCCCAGTTCCATGACCCTGGGGGTCGCTTGAAAGGGATTATGTACATGGGAATGATAATAAAGTTTTTATTGTGACGCCACTTACAGTTTGCGGCTATATGGATGGAGCCGCCGCTGCACAGTCTTTTTGTGGCTGATGTTGGTGGCAGCCTGGATGTTAGACCCTCCACAAGTAGGGCCAGGCCCCAGGGGATAGATGATGGTGGTTCTTGTCGCCGGAGTGTCGTGGGCGGGGGACAGATCACAACCGGGGGGCTGCTCGAGGCACTCGGATCCAGGCAGTGGCTCGAGTGGCAGCCAGATCCGGGGCTCGCGCAGCCGTCCATCGCCCATGAGTGAAAAGGGGTTATTTACAGGGGATAGAGTCTTTGTCGGTGACGCCACCCGTGGGTTGCGGTGAGGGATGGTGACACTGCCGCTGCCTTGTATGTGGTTGCCTGGGGCTGATGGAGCAGGGCAGCAAGGTGGGATCCCCTCCACGGGTAGAGGAGGTGTAGTCACGGGGCCCAGGGTATTGTGAGGGATTGCAGGGAGCAGGAAACTCACAGTCCGGTTGTCGCGGTGCTGGATGAGCTGCTGATGATTTGGATGGTCAGTAACCACACACACAGTCTGTATTGTAAACCAAATTGTCAATGGCCGGTCACCTTTGGCGTGTGTCTTCGGGTCCCACACCCAGATATACAGCCAGGGGCCCTTTTCTTCCACACTCTGTCTGTCTCTTTCTTGTCTGGACTAGTCCGCTTGAACGGCCTCCGGACCGGATACCCTCTCTCGGCACCGGTGGGCTACAACTCTGTCCCGGTCGGCCTCAGGTTCCCAGCGACCGGATCTCCGTGCCTGTGGCCCTCACTGCTATCTAGTCCGGTAGTCCAGGGCTCCAACCCTGACTACCAACCTCTCCAGGGAGCTTCAACTACCTCCTGTCAGCTCTTCGCTGACTACAGTTCAAACTGAAACTAAACTCTGCTCTGTCACTACCCAAACTCTCCTCGATCTCTCGCATTTTCCTGAGGAGGCGGTGAGTAGAGCCTGATTGGCTAGTGTATATCTGTGTGGGGACTGTGTTGGTGCCAAGGAGGAGAATGGCCTGCACTTTGGTGGATTTGTGCAGGCTCTGTGACAACCTGGTTTTGCCAGGGCGTCACAGGAGCGTGAGACGGCGTCACCGGTAAATAACGGAACCGAGGCAAGAGCTCCAGTTGAGGTGTTTTACTCACTGGTTAGGAGATTGCCCGAGAGTGTCCTGGTTCACTGCTGATAAGTCTCTGATTATCCGCTGCAAGTTCCAGGTGGTTACCGGTGTCAGTGTAAATGTCCTGTTTGTCCTCGCCGTCCAGCGATCAGCAGATGGAACCTGGGCTGAGCTCCAGCTCACAAGCCCCAGGCTCCACAGCAGAAAGATAAGCTGTGTTTCGTCCCTCCAGCACTGGTGCTCTCCTGAACCCAGTCTGGTCTCATGGGACGTCCCTCCAGCAAAGCTCACTATGGGTCATGGTTACCTCCTCTTATACCCCATGTGGCACCCGCCCCCCCAGTGGTTGTCCTGGTGACCAGGAAGGCCCATACTACTGGATGACCAACTCTCCCGGTCCACCCCAGTCCACTCCCTCTGTGGGGAAGGCACCTAACTGCATGTGAAACGTATCTGGTGTGAGCACCGGCAAGCCACTGGTCACTTACCCCAGATAGATACTGCTCCTTAATTCAGTTGCAGTACCCTGTAGCAACCAGAGACTCAGGGGTGCCACATTTACTTAAAGAAATAGTGTTAGAAGAAAACAAGCAAATAAAAACTCAACAGAACTATTTTCTGTCATTGGCTTCTATTGGTAATGAGGCCACAATATGGCTTGGAACGGAGTCAATAGCAGCTGTAAAGGATTGTCCACGACCAGACAAGACCAGTGTTTCTTCCAGCTTGGCTAGAACAAACTGTGAACACTGCTACCGATTAGTAGTGATTGGCTGCAGTGGTCATGTGATGTCAACAATGATGCAGCTGAGATGAGAGTTAGGCCCTGTGCCCATGCTGCGTTTTTTGACGCAGATTTTGACGCAAATTTTCAGAAATCTGCAGCAAAATCTGCATGTCCATTGTGAAACCAGCAAAGTCTGAGAATTCAGAATTCTTCTGGTGTTGAAATACCCCTTCCTTCCTTTCTATGGAAATGTAAACTGAAAGCCTGGTGTGGACGGGGGAGGGGGGGGCAGCTCTCCCAGCACTGCTACATACAAAATCTAAAATCTTTCACTGTGTCAGAACAGCTGCACCCAGTAATCTAAGTGATACATTGTTGGATTCAGAATCTCTTTGCCTACATCATGCTGCTCTCAGATGAGGTAGCAAAAACCTGCTGATGATTCCCTTTAATTTGATGTCTTTTAATTTTTTTCTGTTTATGATGTTTACAAATTGGGCTATTTTAATATTTAATCCATCAGATTTTTCTGAACTCGGCAATACCACATTTGTGTATTGTTTATTATTTTTATTTTTAATGGGGGGAAGTTTCACTTTTTTTCAAATTTTTTTTTTTTTTTTTAAAACATTGATGTTTTGCTTTTTACTGTATGTATTAGACCCATTAGGGGAATTTAGCCTACGAGTGACTGATCACTTCTGCTACATACAACATTAAAGGGAACCTGTCAGGTCCAATATGCACCCAGAACCACAAGCAATATTGCTAATCCCTGCCTAACTGTTTCTGTATCTAGTAGCATAGATAAAAAGATCTTTAAAAAAGTATTTCTAAAGATATTTTATCGTATGCTAATGAGCGCGAGGACTAGTCCCCTGAGCGTTTCTTCCCTTGCCAGTCGTCTCCATTAGCATGCTAGAATGCCCCTGTGGGTGTGCTATCATGCAAATAAATACGCAGTATCACAGGATGATCTCACTCACCTCTCCGCTGCCATCGCGTCTGACGGGGGATTTTGGCTCAGTGCGCATGACCCAAGACTTTCAGTCATGTGTACTACTTAAGTTTGAAGCCAGGACACGTACACCCGGCTTCATAGTGCGCATGACTGAAACTCCGGGATCATGTGCACTGAGCCGAAATCCAGTGTCCGGCAGTGGAGAGGTGAGTGAGATCATCCGCTGACGCTACGTATTCATTAGCATGATAGCATGCCCACAGGGGCATACTAACATCCTAATGGGGGCGACTCGCAAGGGAAGCAACGCCCTTGCTCATTAGCATACGGTAAAAGTCTTTAGAAATACTTTTTTAAAGATCCCTTTATCTATGTTAGTGTATACAGGGATGGTTGGGCAGGGATTAGCAATATGCACCCAGAACTGCTCTTGGTTTTGGGTGCATATTACACCTGACAGGTTCCCTTTAACACAATATTGCTGTATATAGTAGAAATCACAGGCTCCTTTGTAGATTAGCTACAGACTGGGTTTCAAGGGAGCTCCGTAATAAAAACGCATGAAGCTCTTCACCAGACCCCCAGCTGTCATAGGAACCCATAGTAAAGCCCTAGTAAATATACCCCGACATTTATGCATATTGGTTACTATAATGGTTTATAATATAAATGACAATAAGGCGACTTATGTCACTTCATTTAAATATATTAAATATTGTCATGTGAGAGAAGAAATATTTTTGCATTACAATATGGAAACAATTCCAAGCATAGCCAAGGTCATATGGCTTCTGTACAATTCTAGTTACCGGTGAAGATCAATTTGTACCATACATTGAAAATTGCACAGTGAAATCCTGATTTAATGTTGAGCTAGAGAATAATTAAAATAACAATACACCTAAAATTAGCATTTAACAAATCCTGTGTAAAATCAGACTGAAAACGAAAAAAAAAGAAAAAAAAAAATGAAAAATGCAAGCCTGGTCTTTTCATTAAGTGATCAAAATATCCTCAAATGCAAATCCGAAGGGGACTCGAGCGGCGCTCCTCGCCCGTGAGTGAAAAGGGGGCTGGTTTGTTTGGGGGATTTAGTCCGTGACGCCACCCACGGGTTGTGGTGAAGATGAGCACCACCGCTGCTGGTGACGGGGATCCCGGGAGCGATGGTAGGGAGCAGCTGGGATGTTGTTTTCCCCCTCCGTGGGTAGGGGTCGGTGGTCCCGGGGCCCGGTGGTGTGACGGGGAGGCAGGGTCGATGAGGTGCAGGGTTGCAGGGACAGCGCGGCGCGGTGCCGGATGGCACGGGTGTACTCACTCAGCAAGAGATGCACAAAGTCTCCGGTGAACCAAACGGCTGGATGGACGGGTCCCGCAGCCGGCTGCAGTGTCTCTCCCCGGACAGGTGATGGTGGCTGTCTCTCCCTGCACCTTTGTGTACTGTCTTGACTCCAATGGCTTCCCAACGGTAGTCCACTCCCCGGTGTATAGATACCGGAGGAGCCCGTTTTGCCCGCAGGCGCTGGCCCTTGGACTTCTAGCCGGTGGCGGTGGCTGTATGTCCTCACGGTGTGAGCGGTTGCCTTCAATCGGGACTTGGTTGTTAGGGGTTCCTGTCACACTCGGATTTGACTATTGACAGCGGCTCCAAGCCTGGTCAGGGTCCGATGGCCCCGCCTGGGTGTGCTTAGCTTCACTCCGTTCCCCGGTCCGGTACCGGTGGGCCACCGCCCAGCCCCGGTCCTTGGCTCTGCGGAGTTCCACTAACTCCTGCAGACGGCCACCACCGTCTGCCAACCTTGCTGTCAGTGCCTGGGCTCCGACCCAGACACCTGCAGTTTGTGACTTCTCACTTTCACCTCCTGAACAAATCTGTCACTTTTCCTGCCTCCAGGCCTGTGAACTCCTCGGTGGGCGGGGCCAACCGCCTGGCTCCGCCCCACCTGGTGTGGACATCAGACCCTGGAGGGAGGCAACAAAGGTTTTGTGTCTGACTAATGTAACTGTCTGGGAGTGGGGGTGGGGGGTGTTCTCTGTCTGTGGCTACCTGGCTAGTCCAGTGCATATTGTATAGATATAGCAGTAAGAATTAACATAAATGTTATAACATAATGAGTTAGACAATTTACATAAAAAAAGAACAATTAAGGCCCCTAGTCATCACCTGCATATTGCTTACCGGGACAGCGGTGGTGGAGTGGAGTCATGGGAGGCAGGGTCGGCGATACTGAGGACTCGGAGGAGCAGTGGAGTGACTCATGAGGGTCACACGATGGAGTGTCTCGGCAGCAGGAGCCATTGATCTGAGTTCGGGCACTGTTGAATCGCCTGCGGTTGACGAGATGGACTTCAAGAAAATGGCCATAGATAGGACTCTGTGGCCATTCTATTGAAATCCATCGTGTCAACCGCGGGCGGTTCAATGGTGCCCGAAGTCAGATCAATGCACTTGCTGCCGAGACACCACATCTTGTGACCCTCATGAGTCACTCCACTGCTCCTCCGAGTCCTCAGTATCGCCGACCCTGCCTCCCATGACTCCACTCCACCACCGCTGTCCCGGTAAGCAATATACAGATTGTAAGACGCACACCCATTTTACCCCCAGTTTTTTGGAAAAAAAAATCTTATAACCCGGTAAATGCGATATATGTTTTTTTGTCTTGAGCTGTTTTTGCAACCCTTTAGGGGAAAAAAGTTACAAAATGCGCCAAAATATTGGTGTACTCAAAAACACACCAGGTTGAGGGCAGTGGAGTTGTGCCAAATTTGGCAACTTTTTAACAAGTTACAAATGATAAATTAAGTGAAAACATCTACAATCTCTAAACTCCAACCACAAAGCGGAAAACAAAACAAAACAAAAAAAAACAGGCGAGCAGATACAAAATAGACAAAGAGCAAAGAGAATCATTGGTGCAAACAAATATAGAGGTTTAAAACACTGAAAACTAATCATAAAACATGCGCAAAGCCAATGTTGAATCAGGATATAAATCATTCCCGTTGTGGGCAATT
Organism: Anomaloglossus baeobatrachus; assembly: GCF_048569485.1. Taxonomy (NCBI): domain Eukaryota; kingdom Metazoa; phylum Chordata; class Amphibia; order Anura; family Aromobatidae; genus Anomaloglossus; species Anomaloglossus baeobatrachus. Next base: position 52,305,700 of record NC_134359.1, read on the forward strand.
TTTATTTTTGCACTTTCATGTTTCCATTTCCTTATTCTAAGAATAATAATTTCTTTATTTTTTGGGGGGCGGACAGGTTGTATTTTTCAATAACCCCATTCATTTTACTATGTTCTGGAACATTCCAAATGAAAAGGTGAAAAAAAACAATTCAACATTTTTTTTCTTTTTATTTTGCTGATTGTACGGGAAAATGACATGGTTTATATGATTTTGCACATCGGTATGATTACGACAAACTTATTTACCATATTTTTTGCACTATAAAACAAACCAGACCATAAGATGCACATAGGATTTAGAGGTAGGAAAATAGGGGAAAAAATGTGGTCATAATGCACTGTTATAGGAGGATCTGCTGATGACACTGTCTCCCAATTCTTTACTAATGTCCCCCATCCAGGGCTCCTTTCTGGGGTATATGTCCCCCATCCTGGTATATATTTCCTCCATCTTGGTATATACTGTATTTCCCTCATCCTGGTATATATATTTCCCATTCTGGGCTCCTTCCTAGTATATATGTTCTTATCCTGGTATATATGTTCCCAATCATGGTCCCTTTCCTGTTGTATATGTCCTCCATCCTGATATTTATGTCCCCGATTGTAGAATATCTCTTCACCATACAGGGTCCCTCCCTAGTATATATGACCCCCATCCTGGTATATATGTTCTCCATCCTGGGCCCCTTTCTAGTATATATGTTCCTATCCTGGTATATATATCTCCTTGATCGTGGAATATCTGTTGCAGATCCATGGTCCTTTCCTAGTATATATGACCCCCCATCCTGGTATAAATGTCTCTCATCCGGGTATATATGTTCCCAATCCTTGGCCCCTTCGTACTATATACGTCCTCCATCCTCATATATATGTCCCCCATCATGGTATATATGTCCCCTATCTTGGAATATCTGTTCCCCATCTTGGGCCCCCTCCTGGTACATTTGTCCCCCATCCTGGTATATATATCTCTCAACCTGGACTCCTTCCTGGTATATATGCATGCCGTTATGCCACACACATACAAAAATAAACTATTCTACTCACCTTTCCTACAATCTCCTGACATGCAGCGTCTTCTTTTGATGAAAGCAACTGACTTTGGTGTGTAAATGATGAGCAGCGCATGATGTCACTTCCATGCGCACCAATCACAGGCGCGCTGAAGCCAGGAGCAGGGTCTCCCGTTTTAGGAGCCAGCGGCAACAGGAGCAGTGAATATTAATTTCCCCATTAGAGGGAACTGAAAATTCTCTCCTCCCTAAGCCCATTATCCCACCCACCTTTCAGTGCCGGTGTCAGTGATAGTAGAAATCTTCAGTCATTTACTATCACGGACCTTGTGTGCCGCCTGCCTGGATCCACAGACTCAGACGTGCTGCAATGGACAGGCTAGAGGGATACCACTTCACCAAGCAGGACCCCAAGAACCCTGAAACCCTTTAACCCCTATACAGGGATTTGGAATTACACAGGGCCCTGGAGATCACTACCTGTGGAAGGCTGCAGTCCGAGAGAGTAGTCGTCAGGCAGGGTCAAACCAGGAATTGCAGAACAGGGACAGAATCGGTAGGCAAGGGCGTAATCAGAAAACGTAGCAGAGGTCAAATATGGATCGGGCAGCGAAGTCCATAAACAGCAGGCAGGAGAGGTAGTCAGAAAACATGCAGAAGTCAGAACACCAGAATCACTAAACAGAACAGGACGGAACAGGAACCAGAATATCAGAACTATATCTGGCAGTGGTCAGCAGACAGGAGGGGAATTAAGAAGGGTGTGGTGTCTTTCCATTGGCTGTAGCTGAATGATGGTAACTTCAGATGGAAGACGCACGCCACCTATAGTCAGCCAGTGCTACTGCAGATACCAAGGAAACCCTGCCCGATGGATGAGCGGATGCTGCGCCCACCAGTGCCGCTGGCATAGACTCCTCTCCCATCACCAGCACCATCCACGGCAGGAACACGGCGTCGCCTGGCGATTGGAGTAGAAGTCGCTGCAGCGGACTCCGGTGGTGACGTAACACCTTGGTGGTTGGGGGATGAGAGTGTCATCATGCGCTGCCAGTAACTTACACGCCAAAGAAGAAAAAGATGCCGGCAATCCTGTTCCACTGCCGCCCCCCACAACGAGCCAGGTACATTCAGACTATAACACACACCCCCATTATCCTCCCAAATTTTGGGGGAAAAGTGCATCTTATAGACTGAAAAATACTGTAGTGTATGGTTTGTTTTTTATTTAAAAGGTGAAAAAAGAACTGGGGAAAGTGTGGAGATAATTTTCTTCTGCGTGCCTCTAATTTTGGAGCATACAGAGAATCTGTCTCAGTCGGGAGGGGAATTATTTTAAAATGTAAAAGCGTGCTAATGAAAATGGTGAAATTCATCGATCTATAAATGTCAAGCTCATTTCAATTAACACCTGTAGTAAATGTTGGTTATGTAATTTGCAAATTGCTTAAGTTTCTAAGACAGAAAATACTTAAAGTTAATAATAGTTCTTTGCAGTTTTATTACCTGACCTTTGTGGATAAGTAAATGTATGTTTTTAATTTACATATTATTGAGACACTTAACACTGCTTAAACTTTCAGCATACACCGAGTGATTGATTAGGATTTTAGCTGATCCAGAAAGTCTAATATTGTAGGAGACAAGATGAGCGGATCTTTGGAAATTCAATTTTGACAAATTTACCAATAAAAATTTGATTTTTGGCAAATAAATTCACACAATCCTTAATGCTGGAAAGCTAAAGCTAGTAGACACTTGGAAAATACATATGGGGGAGAGTAAAAGAACCTCACTGACCTTAAGACCGTACACTCTACAAGAGAGAGAGGGGACCCTGCTGACCATAAGAGCTTACATTCTACAGGAGAGAGATAGGACCCAACTAACCATAAGAACGTACATTCTACAGGAGAGATAAGACCTCACTGTTCATAAGAGCTTACACTCTACAGGAGTGAGAAAGAAAGAGAGAGAGGATACCACTGACTATCAGAGCTTATACTCTACAAGAGAGAGAGGGAGGACCCCGCTGACCATAATAACTTACACTCTACAGGAGAGAGAGGACCCTACTGACCATAAGAGCTTACATTCTACAGGAGAGAGATAGGACCCAACTAACCATAAGAACGTACATTCTACAGGAGAGCTAAGACCTCACTGTTCATAAGAGCTTACACTCTACAGGAGTGAGAAAGAAAGAGAAAGAGGATACCACTGACTATCAGAGCTTATACTCTACAAGAGAGAGAGGGAGGACCCCGCTGACCATAATAACTTACACTCTACAGGAGAGAGAGGACCCTACTGACCATAAGAGCTTACAATCTACAGAAGAGAGAGCGGACCCTACTGACCATAAGGGCTTACAATCTACAGAAGAGAGAGCAGACTCTACTGACCATAAGGGCTTACAATCTACAGGAGAGAGATAGGACCCAACTTAAAATAAGACCTTACACTCTACAGGAGAGAGAGGATCCCACTGACCATAAGAGCTTATACTGTACAGAAGAGCGGACCTTGCTCACCATAAGAGCTTACACTCTACAGGAGAGAGACAGAGCACCCCACTGACCATAAGAGCTTACATTTCACAGGAGAGAGAGGGAGAGACAGGACCCTGCTGTTCATAAGAGCTTACACTCTACAGGAGGGAGAAAGAAAGAGCGAGAGAGAGGATACCACTGACTATCAGAGCTTACACTCTACTGGAGAGAGAGGACCCTACTACCCATAAGTGCTTACACTCTACAGGAGAGGTAGAGGACCCCGCTGACCATAAGAGCTTACACTCTACAGGAGAGAGAGGACCCTACTGACCATAAAAGCTTACATTCTATAGAAAAGAGAGAGAGGATCCTGCTGACCATAAGATCTTACAGTCTACAGAAGAGAGAAAGAGGACCCCGCTGACTGTAAAAACTTACATTCTATAGGAGACAGGGGACCCTATTGACCATTAGAGCTTACACTCTACAGGAGAGAGAGGGAGAACACCGCAGACCATTGATCATAAAAGCTTACAATTTACAGAAGAGAGAAAGGACCCCATTAACTAGAGTTTACACTGTACAGGAGAGGGAGGACCTCACTGATCATAAGAGCCTACACTCTGCAGAAGAGAGAGTAGTCTGCTGATCATAAGAGTTTAGACTCTACAGGACAGACTTGGAAGTTGACTCTGATGTGCAAAATGTGCTCTGCTGTTTTGCTGATAATTTTGTTGATATTATTAATATTATTTGTTCTATGTAATGACTTGTTTGCTTTTGAAAATAAATAAAAATTATAATTTAAAAAAAAATGTGCTCTGCTGGGAACCACTGATCTGTAATGACCCAGGTATCACAGTACAAAGTGTAATCTGATAGATGTCAGCTGCAGAGCATAAGTGACATTACCCCATTCAATGATGCTTCAACAGTGTGGGAAATATATATATTTTTTGGGAACTGTGAATCAAATTTCAAAGGGTTCAAATTTATGTTAAATTATGAATTTCAGGAGCTTCGACTTGGACTTCATACGCTTCAGTTCGATCCACTCATCTCTAACTAAGGGCGGCTTTGCACGTTGCAACATTGCACGTGCGATGTCGATGGGGTCAAATCGAAAGTGACGCACATCCGGCGTCGCAGTCGATATCACAACGTGTAAAACCTTTTTGATATGATGAACGAGCGCAAAAGCGTCGTTATCGTATCATCGCTGCAGCCTCCGACATTTCCATAATGTCGATGCAGCGACAGGTGCGATGTTGTTCCTCGTTCCTGCGGCAGTACACATCGCTGTGTGTGAAGCCGCAGGAGCAAGGAACTTCACCTTACCTGCCGCCGGCTGCAATGAGAAGGACGGAGGTGGGCGGGATGTTTACATCCTGCTCATCTCCGCCCCTCCACTTCAATTGGCCGCCTGCCGTGTGACGTCGCTGTGATGCCGCACGACCCGCCCCCTTAGCAAGGAGGCGGGTCGCCGGCCAGAGGGACGTCGCACGGCAGGTATGTGCGTGTGAAATTGCCGTAGCGATAATAATCGCTACGGCAGCTTTCACTAGATATTGCACGTGCGACGGGGGCGGGACTATCGCTGCAGCATCGGTAACACATTGTTACCGATGTCGCAGCGTGCAAAGCCCGCCTAAGAGTCAATCAAAACACATAACCATTGACAGAAGACAAAAAAAGAAGCTGTTTTCAGCGTGTTGACATCAAAAATCTTTTTTCACTATACCCATTGATATTTGTGAGAGTGATCCAACATTACCCACAGCAAGAGGAGATAATGATATGCAACTACGTTACAACTCTGCTGACAGCGCAGGTAGAGCTGAAGGCTTCACACCACATTCAATGGGTCGGCAGCAGTGTGTGCACCATACTCGTATATTGAAAATAATCCGGACGGGGAATGCACCAGGATAAAGGGGTTGGGGGCCCCCCTACTTCTTCCCTGCCATGTACTTTTTACGAATTATTGGCTTTTTTTGCCTCTCTTAGTGGTCTTTTTGCGTCGTCAAGTCAGCCCTGAATTTTCTTCTTTGGTGCTTCGTTGATGACTCTGCATTTCTTACAATGTGATTGAAACATCTAAGGTTCCTTGATCTTGTTTTTTCAAACTCAGAAGTTTTATACCCTAATAAATATTGTCATAGTTTTCTTGGGCTTAGGGGCACTTTGCACACTACGACATCACAAGCCGATGCTGCGATGCCGAGCGCGATAGTCCCCGCCCCCGTCGCAGCTGCGATATCATAGTGATAGCTGGCGTAGCGAACATTATCGCTACGGCAGCTTCACATGCACTCACCTGCCCTGCGACGTCACTCTGGCCGGCGACCCGCCTCCTTATTAAGGGGGTGGGTCGTGCGACGTCACAGCGACGTCACATGGCAGGCGGCCAATAGAAACGGAGGGGTGGAGATGAGCGGGACGATAATGTTCGCTACGGCAGCTATCACTAGATATCGCATGTGCGACGGGGGCGGGGACTATCGCGCTTGGCATCGCAAGCATCGGCTTGCGATGTCGCAGTGTGCAAAGTGGCCCTAAGGGTAATAATCTACCAAGTCTTTGGTGGATAAAAAAAAGACAAAAAAATTCAGATAAATAAGCTTTCTATTACACCATGCTAATGGAGGGTCAGAATTTTGCTGCAAGCAGCAAAACAGCTCGGACTGGTTGAATGTGGAGTAATGGTTTGGATGGACCTTGGACAGTAGACCCTATCCATGAACATTCTGACGAAGTACATCCCTTCATGGAAACAGTCTTTACGGCGTACTTTATGTGTTAAAATGACCTGCCAATATATATTTTTTTTTTAATTTTTTAATGGAGAATAAAAATCAGAACTTTTTTTTAACGTTTTTTAATTTTTCAGTCGATGGAGCTCTTACAGTTTTTTCGTTTTATAAGACGCACCAGATTATAAGACGCACCCCAAATTTAGACATAAAAAAAAAATAAAAATGGGGTCCATCTTATACTCCGGTGTTGTCTTACCGGAGGGGGGCAGCAGTGGTGATGAAGTAGGTCAGAGGAGACAGAGGTTGTGCTGGCAGCAGCAGCGGGTCCGTGGCGGCGGCCAGTGACGGCAGCAGCAGCGGCAGCGGTCAGTGGTGACAGTCTGTGGCGGCAGCAGCAGCGGTGGTTAGTGGTGGCACCAGCGGTGGGTCAGTAGTGGAGCAGGCAGGCCGGTGTGGTGAGTGTCCCAGTGTCTGTGGTCCCGGTTCAAATGATGGCACCTGGAGCAGCGCATGCGCAGATGGAGCTCTCATCTAAGAGCTCCATCTGTGCACGCACTGACTCCTGTTGCCATCATTTGAACTGGGACACTCACTGCACAGCCACCTCAGTCCGCACAGCCACCTGACGGCATGCACGTAGAGAGTGGCAGCCAGCAGGCCGCCGGCCAGCACAGAGAGGCAGCTGGCCTCCAGGACAGAGAGGGAGCCGGCACTAACAGGCACCCGGCCTCCCGCACGCATCAACAGGCTCCCAGCCGCCTGAATGCACCCAGTCGCTGCACAAACAGCTATATTCGGATTTTAAGGTGCACCCCTCATTTTCCTTCCAAATTTTTGGGAGGAAAAGTGAGTCTTATAATCCGAAAAATACGGTATTTTGCAATATTTTACTGATATTATTTCTGGATAGATATGAAATTTTGATTGCTTGTTGGGGCATTTTTTGTGGCATTGAGGTGACCAATAAAAACCACAATGTTGGCTTTTTTATTTTCTTTTTACATTGTTTATAATTTGTGTTGTTTTAAATATTTTGATACATAAGACTTTTCTAAATATGGTGATACCACATATGTGTATTTTTTATTTTTTTATCATCTTTGTTTTTAATGGGGGAAGGGGGTGTGATTTGAACTTTTATATTTTTTTACTTTTCCCAGTATTTATTAGTCCTCGTAGGGGACTTGAACCTGTGATCGTCTGATCGCGTGTGCGCTACATATATCAATACCACAGCATTGCTGTATACAGTAAAAATCAAGCAGTGTTTCAGGCGAGCTCCACAACGACAATCATGGAAGTTTTCAACAGACCCCCAGCTATCATAGGAACCCATCGGCGACCCGCGATCATGTCAAGGGGGGCGCGATGAGTACATAGAATAACTTGTCCACCTGCTGGTGCACTTTTAATGCCACTGTCGAAAATTGGCAGTATATTCCAAGAGGTAGAGCAGAAAGCAGGTTTCAAAATCCGCGCCAGGCCACAAAGAATCCAGATGTTTGTTAGTAAATCCTTTCTTTCTTTATTTTTTCACAGGTCTACGCGTTTCGAGGACATACCCGTCCTCATAATCAGGACAAAGTACAAAGAAAGACTATCAAAAACCTTTGTAGTTTGTCCTGATGATGAGGACGGATATGTCCTCGAAACGCGTAGACCTGTGAAAAAATAAATAAAGAAAGGATTTACTAACAAACATCTGGATTCTTTGTGGCCTGGTGCGGATTTTGAAACCTGCTTTCTGCTCTACCTCTTGGAATATATCTACACTGCGGGACGGCTGCCTTCCACATTTACTACGTGCCTTCATAGGGGTTGTGACTTGCACAACCCCTTCAGGGGAGTGCACTAACCCACACTTGCCCCCACGTGTCATACCGGGTAAGACCCTATTTTGCACCTTTTTTTCCACAGTTATCCTTGAAAATTGGCAGTAGTGGGATTTAGCAGATTAATGATCATGGGTAGAGCTGTGCTCCACCCGCGATTGTTAGAGGCTGGTCTTGGCGCCATCACCTTCCGTGTATGGAGCAACCTCATCCCATTCGAGATGCTATCCTGTTCACATGGGCTATTGATTTTTTGAGAACGATTTCAACACCTTGGATAATCTACCTTTTGCTAGCATGAACATATCCATTCTGAAGGCTAAAGAAAGTCCACCACTCTTCAGGATGGATGTCTCCAATAAAGTGGCCATTCAGTGTGATTAACTTCCATATATTTCAATTTGGACCTTAATGTCCGGAAGCCTAATTGCCTGTGAATCAATATAGAAACAACCCTTCGTTAATTATTTTTTTAACTTTATTATTGTCCTTTCTAATTGTGACCCCAAAAAATGTGTGACCCTTATTAGGCGAGTAGGAAATTGAAAGAGACTTTCCATTTAGTCCTCGCCGGCAGCCCTCTTGTGCCGATTCTTGTCCTCCTATGCTAAATATAAAAAGGCAGTAAAACAGTAAAACCAGGCGAAGTTCTTCAGATTTCTTCACTGCAGATGTTCTAGTTTCTTCTTTAGTTTTGCTTTTTTCTTTAGCCCACCTACTACTGCAGTGAGTTTTATATGTAAGAAAATGTCAGGGTGTTGTTAAAGCCAATCTAGGGTCAAAAAATTAGCTAGGACTGACCAGCATGGCATTACAGCTCCATTCCCTGGTGGGCTGCATTCAGGGCAGTGACTTGAACAATCATTTCTTCTTAGTGCTATTCTCATGCTCTTAAAGAACAATTTAAAGTCCCACTCCAGCATTTTGTTTTTCCATCCATCGGCTATCAATAATTGTATTTACGTTGTGTACATTAAAATACTTACTCATTGCTGTCGTCTACTGTTTCCAGCACTGTCGGTCCCCTTCCTGCGTAATGTGAACGCAGCTCTTTGTTGCCAGCTCACATCGTTCCTTTCTCAATGTAAATCTATGAAGACTTCATTGTGAGTCTAAAAGATTTATATTGAAAAAGCAACTTCCAGTCCACACAAAAACATTTAGTTCACAGCTGCGGTCATATGATGCAGGAGGGGAAAGGAGCAGCGCTGGAAACGGCAGAAGACGGCGACCGGAAGTATTTTAATGCATGCATAAAATACATTACTGATCGCTAACGGATCAAAAAACAAATCAAATCTTTATATAGCGCTAACATATTCCGCAGCACCTTGCATACATCAGGATCACTGTCCCCATTGGGGCTCACAATCTAAAGTCCCTATCTGTATGTCTTTAAAGTGTAGGCGGCAACCCATACAAACAAGGGGAGAACATACAAACTCCTTGCAGATGATGTCCTTGGTGGGATTTGAACCCAGAGCCCCAGCGCTGCAAGGCTGCAGTGCTAACCACTGAACCATGCATTATACCAGATATTTTATATGTAGTACCTGAACTCCCCATGAGAAGCACTGCGGGGAATCTAAGCACTTACTTCTACAATCTCACACAGATGATTGCCATTAATCCCAGAAATGAGAAATCAGTTTATCAGTCTATTGATGGGGTAATGTGTTCTGAATATAAAATATTATCTTAAAGGAGTCGTCTGAAGGCCAAATAAATTTTCATATATCTATTTAGTGCTATAATCTAAACTAATTTTCTGATATGCTTGCATTAAATATTCTCTCTCCTTCCCTACACTATCTGACTATTATTGTATTTTCCCCCCTACTTTCTGTGTGATGATGCTTTGTTTGAGAATCCCTGTGCATGCTGGGATACTCAAACAAAGCATCATCATGGGGCAGATACTGCCGGTCACTGCTGCAGCCTCTGTCCCTTCTAGGAAACAAAACATCATCAGTGATGCTCGTTTCAGGAGCTAGTTCCTGCACTGTCATTTTGCAGTTTGCACAATGACAGTGTGCTCTGTGTTTCTGGCTCAGCTTTGTAGTAACAAGCTGACAACAGAGCAGAGTACACAGTCAGTGCACAGTGTCGGGATACCTGCAAGTTACGGCTTTGGTCTCTATACGCCAGTGCGCTTTGCTCTTCTGACGACTTGTTACTGCATATATGAGTTCACCTCCTAAAGCAAGCGTCACTGATGATGCTTCATTTCAGGGAGGGGGCAAAGGCTGCGGAGGTAACAGCAGCCTCGGCCCCCTGATGATGTTTTGTTTGAGAATCCCAGTGCATCCTGGGATACTCAAAAAAAAGCGTCATCAGGGGGCAGAGGTCACTGCTGTTGTCTCTGTCCCCTCCAGGAAACAAAACATCCTCAGTGCTGCTCCCTTTAGGGGCTAGTCCTTGCACTGTCATTATGCAATGTGCACAATGACAGCGCACTCTGTGTTGCTTGCTCAAAACTGTAGTACCAAGCCGGTAACAGAGCAGAGTGCACTGTCAGTGCAGGATACCCTGCAAGTCACGACTCTGGTCTCTGTATGTCAGTGTGCTTTGCTCTGTTGCCGGCTTGTTACTACAGATATGAGCTTACCTCCTGAAGCGACCGGCACTGATGATGCTTCATTTCAGGGAGGGGGCAGAGTCTGCGAAGAGGACTGATGATGCTTTGTTAGAGTATCCCAGGATGCACTGTGATTCTCAAACATAGCGTCATCACACAAGAAGTAGGGAAAAAATACAATACAATTAGATAGTATAGTTAGAGAGGAATAGGGAATTATTAATAATTAGTATTATATAATCAGTATGAGAAAGGAATTAATTAAAATAAAATAAAAAATGCAGTAAACAGTCTTCTTTATTGGTGACTCTATGCAGTTCATATGTATGGGAGCAAATTGCCAAAACGTTATAAATCTGACATAACCCTATTTGCATGCAGCCTGTGATGTACAGTTTTGCAGCCCGTTTTTATTTATGTGTGCCTTTGTACTCTTTTTAATCTCTGTTCTCATTCTGCCATCTGCGTGGTAGATGTCGGGGTGAGTTTTGATCATGATAATCTACTTCAAAGCAATGAGCTCAGAATTTACAACATCAGAACTTTTCCATTATATATTGCGCTGCCGTGAGACACTTAAGGTTTGTTGTGACATTATTTTTCATAAACATCATTAATCTTATTTTGTATAATAACGGCTCTGAACATTGGAAAGTAGTCAAGGTGTCAGCCTGGTTATGAATACTAACAAGAAGTCATTTTGCAGTCTGTCACCCCATGCTGTGCACTTCCCTGTTTAATTTATCCATGGTATGCTGATTAGTGCATCTAAGGATCACTGGGAAACTCATTGAAGTGAGCAAAACCTATAAAACCATCATTGTATGTGATATACCTGCAAGCCAATGTACTGCATTCATAATTTGCGGGAAATGCAGAAAACTGTGGACAGTGCAGCATTCTGAACAGACAGAGTTGGCTCGCGGTTTCTGTTCACACCTCCTATAACTGCTGGCAGTACATCGATGATGTATTGTTAAATGATGCCACCTTACATCAGCAGGATGGCACCTTCTAAGCCAATCTGAAAGAGTGTTCTCATTAGGCACAATGTCAATCTTGGAACATGTAAATGCCATTCCACTCAAGTCTTAACTGCTGAGGTCTCTCCGGCCAAAATATGGTGATGCCTTGGCCTTAGTATTGGTCAAAAACCATGTAAAAAGTGCCATCTGAATCTAGTGTATCATTATACTAAACATAGTAAGAGTCAAATATACTGCTAAAAAAAGCTTAGATCGCTGATCCATAAGTGGCCATGAAAAGTTTAACAAAAATACTTATACCTTATCTCTCACCTCTCTGGAGGTTCCTTAATAACACCTGTCTGGTCCTCCAAGTGCATGCGCTTATCACCACCATCAAGCACTAAATCCTTGGGACTCTTTACACTATTGCGGGCGTCACACGGTACGATCTATCGTGCGATCGCACGAGTGATCATACCCGCCCATGTCGTTTGTGCGTCACGGGCAATTAGTTGCCCGTGGCGCACAAAATCATTAACCCCTTCAGCCCCGGGGCACGTTCCGCTTTTGCGTTTTTGTTTTTTGCTCCCCTTCTTCCGAGAGCCGTCACTTTTTTATTTTTCCGTCAATCTTGCCATATGAGGGCTTGTTTTTTGCAGAACAAGTTATACTTTTAAATGAAACCATAAGTTTTACCATATGGTGTACTGGAAAACAGCAAAAAAATTCCAAATGCGGAAAAATTGCAAAAAAAGTGTGATGGCACAATAGTTTTTGGGATGTTTTATTCACGGTGTTCACTATATGGTAAAACTGATGTGTGGGTGCAATGCCTGAGGTCGGTGCGAGTTTGTAGACACCAAACATGTATAGGTTTACTTGTATCTAAGTGGTTAAAAAAATTCACAAGTTTGTGCATCGTTCCCGGGGTGTGACACGGAGCGATGTGTGCTACCCCGGGTACGATGAACAACCAGCCCAAAGAAAAATAAACGATTTTTAAAAAATGAGCAACGTGTGACAGATAAACGATTTGCATACGATTTGCAAACGTTTTGCGTCGCTCGTAGGTGTCACACGGCACGACGTCGCAAACGGTGACGGATGTGCGTCACAAAAACCGTGACCTCGACGATGCATTGCACGATAGATCGTCTCGTGTGACGCCCGCATTAGCCAAGACTTTGGCTCTGATGAGGCCCAGGACCCTTCCATATTGCAAGATCACAACATCATGATGTACTCATATTTGAGAAAGTTCCAGTTTAGTGTGAAGACCTCTCCTCGCATTAGACCAGTGCTTTATGACCTTTCTGCATTGCAAGGTCACAACATCATGATGTGCTCACACTTGAGGAAGTTGTGGTCCAGTGTGAAGAGCCCTTCTCACGTTAGGCCAGGACTTTGGCTCTGATGAAGTTCAGGACCCTTCCGAACTGCAAGTCACGGTCCAGTGTGAAGAGCTCTCCTCATATTAGCCCAGGACTTTAGGCTCTGATAAGGTCCAGGTCCCTTCCACATTGCTAAGTCACAATGTCATGATATGCTCACACTTGAGGAAGTCCCAATCCAGTGTGAAGAGCCGTTCTCATGTTTGGTCAGGGCTTTAGTCTCTGAGGTCCGGAACCTTTCCGCATTGCAAGGTCACAACGTCATGACTTGCTCACACTTGAGGAAGTCCTGGTCTAGAGTGAAGAGCTATCCCCATGTTAGGCCAGGACTTTAGTCTCTGATGAAGTTTACTAGGGTTTTGTGGAAGCCTGCATAAAGTCACAATCTGATGATCTCATGACGTCACGACGTTGCATGTGCAGAACCGTCCTGGGACAAAAATTTCAGCACTTCTGATAGTGATGAGAAGATGCAATTAAAACCAGATGGATGACTATGAGGAGCAAATGAACTGAGAGGTGAGTAGTAGGGTGCAAATAAGGATTTTTTTTTTATAACTTTACATTTTATGTTTACTATGCTCTGGGGTCTGTAAAGAGCTCAGAGAGTAATAAGGGATGTTCAATTAGTGGAGAATAACTTCAATCAAATTTTTCAAGAAAATCCGCATGAACAGGAGAATTCATATTTTGCCTGATCCGCTCCTTTTCAACACCCTGGACTATCTGACTGGTGGGTGGCTCTCCAATATGGCTCACAGTTTGAGAAGCATTGATATATGTTCGCATGATCTATATAAAATCTAGTGTGGCTTGCATTTTTACTTGGTCAAAACTTTAGGCTATTGCCAATGTCTTTGTCAGAAAGAAATACCTCAGTCAGTATAGGTTGACTTTGAAAATTTGGAAGAAAAGTTGTACACCTATGGACCACATGATAACGAATGACTTATTTGCATAGATTCTTATATTCAATCTTTATGGAAACTGGTGTAAATAATTATTTTGGTAACATTTTGGGTTCTTGTGTCATAATTTTTTTATTTTTTTTTGGAGAGGAGGGGGGAATTTGAACAGCTGTTTTTTTATCCAAGGGATGTCTTCCATAAAAAATTGAACAGCAGCTGTTCTCCTGCATGCTGCTTGTCAAAATCCATTTTTCTCTCCGCAATAAAGCAGGAAATTTAGTGAGATGCTCCAAGTGATTGCTTTTCTCCTTTCCCTGCTCATAGTCAATTGTAAAATTGATTTATTAGAAAAATATGAAATCTTTAATAGTGATCTGTTAGCAGATAGCTTGAAATAGAAGTGCAAAAAAGAAGACTCCTTCACGTATTAAAAAAGTGCACATATATCTTCATCTTTGTTCAAGTCTGTTAAAGGGAACCAATCACCAGGATTTTCGTATATAACCTGCAGCCAGTGCTATACTGGCACTATCAGGCTGATTCTATACATACCTGTAGTGGTCAGCGCGGATGTATAGGTTTTGAAACCCAAGAAAGTAAATTTTATAAAATTATCAGCTTCTTGAGTGACAGCAGCTGAGGATCAGATAATATCTGGGTGGTATTCATAGTTAACCCCTCCCCCTGTTAGAATTAACATAACTATTATAGAATCGATTTAATTTTTCTACTTGCAGGACCTGTGCTGAGGTCTTACCAATGTGACCAGAAGGGGCGGGCCTCATCCAATAAAGCTGATACAACGAAGCAACATTCTTCTGTTGGCTGAAGCCCGCCCCTTCTGGTCACATGGGTGTGACGCCCCTGAGCTATTCAGGGTGTCACAGGGAGCTTCACTTCTTTCCTTATGGTGCAGAGCTCAAACCCCCATGGTTCTGGGATCCCAACCTTTGGTATTGCTTCCAGCGGCACTCAAATCCTAGCCACACCTCACACCACACCCTGTCAGGCACACCAGTGGTTTGTCTAGCTGGAACAGGGCCACTGGCCTAGGGGTCAGGCAGACTGGTGGGAGGGAGGAAGTCAGTGAGAAGAAGTGGAGAACAGAGCTTAGTTAGTTTAGTGGTATCTCCCAAAGAGTGAGGAACTGGGAGTTGGAGCAGGGTATTAGAGAAGGGTGGCCAGACTTAGTTTTGGAGAATGGTCGGCACCGGAGTACCTAGTAACCTACCCGGTATCGAGCATGGCGGGTCCTAGACCCTAGATCAGGGAGTAGCTTCAAGCAACCTGATAATTAACCTGCGGAGGATAGTCTCTTTATGAACTTTCCCCAAGAGCTCAGAGATTGAAGGCAACAACACGAGGGGGATAGGGCTTTCCAGCTTATGCAGCCTTTAAAGATCCCAAGTGTCAGCCATCGAGAGCACATCTCCTTTACTTAACTGTAGGGAGCGGAACCCCGACAGCTACAGGCCGAGGGGTCACCAGAACATCTAAAATATAAGTGCATGGAGACAGGCTTCAGACCATCAGCAATACCAACGGGAGCAGATTCCCAGATGAGCTCCCCTAAAGCGGCAGCGGCACCCAGAGACTTGTTTTAGTCCTGTGTCAGAATCTGCTTAATGGTCGCACCGACACCAACACGGCCTGAGTGAGTACGCTGTCCTCCCCTTCGTCCTGCTTGCACCACGCTCCCCTACATCTCCACCATCCTGAGTCCCGGGGTCTCCCCTACCTGTGGAGGGAACACCATCTGGCTGCCCCACTCCATCTCCCCTGGGTTTTCCCATCGGCAGCGGCGTCACAAACTCTCCCCTTGTAAATACCCCCCTCCTTTACATTTGAAGTGGCTGCAAGACCCTGGATCCGGAGATCCTCGAGCCAGAGTAACCCCGGATCCGAGTAGTGCGACTGCTGCAGGGGCGGCACATGGGTATGACCTGGTCCTGCAAGTCAAAAATTAAATAGATTCTATATTACTTATACTAATTCTAACAGGGGGAGGGGATAACTATGAATACCCCACTCCAGCTATTTTCTGATCCTCAGCTGCTGTCACTCAAGAAGCTGATGATTTTATAAATTTTACTTTCTTGGGTTTCAAAACCTAAACATCTGAGCTGACCACTACAGGTATGTATAGAAGCAGCCTGATAGCCCCAGTATAGCACTGGCTTTAGGTTATATAGGAAAATCCTGGTGATTGGTTCCCTTTAACTATCTACAAAATGATGAATATATAGAGGTATTACAATATGAAACCGACCTAACCTTCTAAAACAAATGCTTTATTAATATAGATTTATAAACAGTCATGAAAATAACAAAAAAGGTGTTGTGCACCCTAAACACAAGAATGCCTGTGCCATGATAATATATTAGTGGGGGTACAAGAGCAGTGAGGGCCTGTAGATAAGATTTATGTGAGCCAAAGACTATAAAGGAGATTGGGTTAACCTTAATTTATTGGTGCGTCTGTTACACGTCGGCTATCCCTTAGTTGCACCTACCTACCACATTGATAGGGTAGCCACCATCATACTGTATGTCAACCAAATGAAAGGTGCTAATGTGAGTAGTCAAATAAAAAAATAAAACAGTATAGTTAGTGAGTGTCCCAAATAAATACATGTAAAGGGACCATTATTACACTCATTACCGATATCAGTCATGTAAATGACTACTGACAAACGTGGTCCAGTTGTCATGATGAGACACAATTGTAATTAATTGCCATGGAACCTGTTTGTTCACAATTAGTTGCCAACAGTAAAAATGGGGTATCCACAATAGGTATCGTGGTATCAGTTTGTTAGGCCAAAAAGATAGAGATACTTCGATAAAGCAGTCCTCCCAACGATCCCAATATTCAAGTCTCCACAGTATCTTATTTGTTTAGGAGCCCGTATGCATTACATGAATGTTGGCCAAACCTGCTGATCTTGGAGGATGCGCCAATTAACTAATATGTATGGGGGTTTCTGAATCTTTGATGTTGGGGTAAGCAGTAGGAAAGATCTGTTTCAAGGTTGTTAGTAGTGTCTTATTCCTGCCCCAAATTCATGTACATTTATCCATATATGAAGAAGTCAGAGGCAAAAAGCAATTGGCCAACCTCTATCGTAAAGGGGTTAAGCACAAAAAACATTAATCAACTCCACAAAAGATAATTGATAAATGTATGGAAACTGCTGGCTCCTCTGCTGTTGCCCCCACAGTTTACCAAAAACAGGGTTTCTTTATACCTCATTTTAATAGGGCTGTGATCACAAATGGGCCAACAATATCTTAAAAGATTGGATTAAGACAACTCTCACCTCTTCATAGGATAAGGGATAAATATTTGATAGTTGGAGGTTCTACCACTGGGATCCCCACCAGTCATGAAAATGGGGGTTTGATGTTGTGGAGACATGTTGGTCAGTAGGTGCTCTCTTCTGTTGGCCTATCATTCTTCAGAAAGATTGCACAGACCAGGTCTCATCCCACTGAACGCCCACACTCCTTTCCTGTTGGCAGAACGCTACTCAGACAACACCGGGTGAGGGAGCACCCGTTGGTAACACTTTATTGGTTCACCAACAGGCAAAAACATATTGTACATTCCCAATAAGAACTCAAGATGATACAAGCAAGAAAGTCTCATCCTTCTGCTGGCGCACCAGGAATTAGAATCTTCATGATATCGGGGCTTCCAGGACCAACTATCCCAGCCAGCAGCACCTCGTTTTTGGCAGTCACCCACTGAGGGGAGATAGTGGCAAGGTTAGGAAGCTGAGCAAGCACATCAAGATATGTAGTCAGGTGACTGAATTGTCCCAAGCTGGGTTCTCCAAGCTAATTTGTAGGCTCAGTGTTGAGCAGTGAAGAAGTACTGTGATCCTCCAGCTGGAACCGTGAATCCTAGGCTGACGTCTTGTAGAATATGAATCTGGTGACAGGAGAAAGGCCCCTTTTATACCCCTCAGTTCTTATTTCAGGGTATTGTGTCTTACAGGATTGGTGAGAGAAGGCTGTTTTCTTATTGTTCGCTAGTTCAATTATATTGCAGAATTTTCCTCTGAATTACATTGTCAAAATAGCTGAGGCAATCAACATTTATCAGGCAATAAGGCTCCGGTCAGTGTGACATGGCATGACCCTGCTCACAGCACCACTTGAAGGAAGGTGCGGACGCTGCTTCTGCTACGTTGTACCTTAAACCTTATCTTCCTAATACACTTTACCACACATTGCAAACACATTAAAAAGTATTTTTTATATTACCAAGAACATTATTTTTAGATTTCCACATGGGAATATTACAGAAACATACAGTCGAGCGTACCAGGCCTCAGCGCTAGCCAAAGCCGGCCGCTACACAGTCTCAACTTTGCTACAATGGGGAAATGCATCTCCCCGCAGCAGCAAAGTCCATATAAAACACACTTGGCATAAAAAAAACTTAAAACAGTATAAAGTTCAGTAAGAATGGGAGCAACACGTCTACCTGCTACACATAGACAAACAGGTGAGAAAAAATGCAGAGTAGAAAGTCAAGGTCACACAGCACTTTCTCAATGCATGGATGGAAAATATTATGTTTTTTGTTATCATGCATGGCTATACATTTGAGATGAAGCAAGTGAGTGTCATGCTTATACATTTATTATTCCTCAAACCTCTGGTCTTCTAATCAATGAGTCGGAGGCGAGATCTGCTTGGTTCTATGAATAACGTAGGAAATGTCATCTATATCAATCAGAAGTCAGGAGGTTGGCATTAGCAGGCACAGGGGACACGCTGCTACCTGCATTATCACACAGTGTTGGATAAATAAGGAGGAAAGGGGCTGTAGAAAAGTAAAAAAAAGGTTTACAGCATGGCGGTGCTGGTTTAGACTGGAAAAACCTGATGACATGCTATCTTCTTTTGTATTGTCAGGATGAAGATTTGCTTTATTATGCACAATTATTATTATTATAGATAATTCACTCCTCAAGACTGAAATTACAACACCATAGACATGTTAGGGGTACTTTGCACGGTGCGACATCAGACATCGCTAGCATCAGCTAGCAATGTCCAACGCGATAGCACCCGCCCCCATCGCACATGCGATATTGTGTGATAGCTGCCGTAGCGAACATTATCGCTACGGCAGCTTCACATGCACATACCTGCTCGGCGACGTCGTGGTGACCACCGAACAATCCCTCCTTCAAGGGAGAGGTGCGTTCGGTTTCACTGCGACGTCACTAAGCAGCCGGCCAATAGAAGCGGAGGGGCGGAGATGAGCGGGACATAAACATCCCACCCACCTCCTTCCTTCCGCATTGCAGTTGGACGCAGGTAAGGAGATGTTTGTCGTTCCAGCGGCTTCACACACAGCGATGAGTGACGCCGCTGGAGCGACAAACAACATCGTACCTGCAGCAGGAGCGACATTATAAAAATGAACGATGTGACACAGATCAGCGATTTTTGACTGTTTCACGCTCGTTCATCGTTGCTCCTAGGATTTACACATTGCGATGTCGCTACCGGCACCGGATGTGTGTCACAACAACCGTGACCCTGACGATATTTCGGTAGCAATGTCGCAACATGCAAAGTACCCCTTAGTGATATGCAATGGATGAGAAAATGGAAAAAATTTTGAACTATCTCAATTTATTTAAAATGAAATTTGAGAAATACACCCACACGTCTTGTCATGTTATCAGTTACGTCAACCAATGACAGCCCAGTTGTGCTCAATAGGAGACAAGTCTGGAGACACTGCAGGCTATGGCAGCACGGCCATGCATACTGCTAACAGCAGCATGAGAGACATGCAGTCTGTTCTTGGAGTGCCCAAAAATGTCTCCTGGGATACTTTGCAAAATTGGCCGTACTCCTGGTTCCACAACCGAACCAATGTAACTCCAAGCTGTTAGTGTAATTGGAGTGAAGATACATTATAAACATTTTGCCACCAACACGATAACCCTGGGAGTAGGACGCATGTTCCCTCATTAAAGCCTCTTCATGGTGGCCTCTAGACTAGCCACAAGATACCATTGCATCCAAGACTAAAGCAGCACTCATCTCTAAAGATCACAGACCTCCATTTAAGCCTCCATTGCTGTCCTTCTCTGCATCATGATAACCTTTGAGAGTAGTGGCGTGAGGTCAATGAAGGGGTCTTCATGATGGAATGTCACACCAGTCCTGAATGTAGTATGGGTTGGCATAATGATTGGTAACTGGATCCTTTTACAATCAGCTTAGTATTAAATTGATTTCTTTGTGGAACCAGTGGTGTGTCCTTTTCTCCAAAGTATCCCAGAAGCCGTGAAGATTAGAAGCGGTGGCATTGGGTCAATGAAGGGGTCTTCACTATAGAACGTCACACCGTTCCTACTCCCATGATTATAGTGTGGGTTGGCATAATGTTTGGTAACTGGAAGTCCTAACTACACTATCAGCTCAGTATTAAATTGATTTATTTGTGGAACCAGTAGTGTGTCGATTTTTCCAAGGTATCCCAGAAGCCGTTTTTCTGCTGAATGTTAGGCCACAAGTTACCATACTTGTGCTACTGTGAGCAGCCTGCGTGGCCTAAATGCATTGCCAGGCCTGCAGCGTCTCCAGACTTATCTCCCATACTGTACATCAGGGACATCATTGTTCGGCAATTATACAGAGAGCTGCCAATAGCGGATCTTGATTAAAGATGAGCGATCCTGCCAAGGATTGGATCGATTAAGGATCGCCGATCCCACCTAAGATTGCGATTGGATCAACGATCTTAGCCGATCTGATCGATGATTCTAGCTAAACCCATTATTTTCAATGGGAGGCAAAAGTGATGTCTTGTAAAACTGTCTGGGTGGGCTGTAAAAGAAAGAAAATAAAAAAGGGTTAAAGCAGTACTTACCGCATCCCTGTGGCTGCAGTGCTACTTCCAAATCCAACTTTTATCGCTAATGCATATTCACGGCTTTCTCCTTCCATTGGCGTCTCTGATTGGCTGAGATTGGACCACGCCCCCACCCCCTGTGACAGCGGGTGATAATTGTTGTACCCGGAAGTAGCGCTGCAGCTGCGAGGACGCGGTAAGTACAGTTAGGTCCAGAAATATTTGGACAGTGACACAATTTTCGCGAGTTGGGCTCTGCATGCCACCACATTGGATTTGAAATGAAACCTCTACAACAGAATTCAAGTGCAGATTGTAACGTTTAATTTGAAGGTTTGAACAAAAATATCTGATAGAAATTGTAGGAATTCTACACATTTCTTTACAAACACTCCACATTTTAGGAGGTCAAAAGTAATTGGACAAATTAACCAAACCCAAACAAAATATTTTTATTTTCAATATTTTGTTGTGAATCCTTTGGAGGCAATCACTGCCTTAAGTCTGGAACCCATGGACATCACCAAACGCTGGGTTTCCTCCTTCTTAATGCTTTGCCAGGCCTTTACAGCCACAGCCTTCAGGTCTTGCTTGTTTGTGGGTCTTTCCGTCTTAAGTCTGGATTTGAGCAAGTGAAATGCATGCTCAATTGGGTTAAGATCTGGTGATTGACTTGGCCATTGCAGAATGTTCCACTTTTTTGCACTCATGAACTCCTGGGTAGCTTTAGCTGTATGCTTGGGGTCATTGTCCATCTGTACTATGAAGCGCCGTCCGATCAACTTTGCGGCATTTGGCTGAATCTGGGCTGAAAGTATATCCCGGTACACTTCAGAATTCATCCGGCTACTCTTGTCTGCTGTTATGTCATCAATAAGCACAAGTGACCCAGTGCCATTGAAAGCCATGCATGCCCATGCCATCACGTTGCCTCCACCATGTTTTACAGAGGATGTGGTGTGCCTTGGATCATGTGCCGTTCCCTTTCTTCTCCAAACTTTTTTCTTCCCATCATTCTGGTACAGGTTGATCTTTATCTCATCTGTCCATAGAATATTTTTCCAGAACTGAGCTGGCTTCATGAGGTGTTTTTCAGCAAATTTAACTCTGGCCTGTCTATTTTTGGAATTGATGAATGGTTTGCATCTAGATGTGAACCCTTTGTATTTACTTTCATGGAGTCTTCTCTTTACTGTTGACTTAGAGACAGATACACCTACTTCACTTAGAGTGTTCTGGACTTCAGTTGATGTTGTGAACGGGTTCTTCTTCACCAAAGAAAGTATGCGGCGATCATCCACCACTGTTGTCATCCGTGGACGCCCAGGCCTTTTTGAGTTCCCAAGCTCACCAGTCAATTCCTTTTTTCTCAGAATGTACCCGACTGTTGATTTTGCTACTCCAAGCATGTCTGCTATCTCTCTGATGGATTTTTTCAGCCTCAGGATGTTCTGCTTCACCTCAATTGAGAGTTCCTTAGACCGCATGTTGTCTGGTCACAGCAAAAGCTTCCAAATGCAAAACCACACACCTGTAATCAACCCCAGACCTTTTAACTACTTCATTGATTACAGGTTAATGAGGGAGACGCCTTCAGAGTTAATTGCAGCCCTTAGAGTCCCTTGTCCAATTACTTTTGGTCCCTTGAAAAAGAGGAGGCTATGCATTACAGAGCTATGATTCCTAAACCCTTTCTCCGATTTGGATGTGAAAACTCTCATATTGCAGCTGGGAGTGTGCACGTTCAGCCCATATTATATATATAATTGTATTTCTGAACATGTTTTTGTAAACAGCTAAAATAACAAAACTTGTGTCACTGTCCAAATATTTCTGGCCCTGACTGTATGTACTGCTTTAACCCTTTTGCTTCCTTTATTTTTTTACAGTGGACAATCACAGCCATGCCAATACATGACATGGCTGTGATGAGCAGGGAGGGTATGGTTTTTGCCATCCGGTCATTTATTGATCCTTGGCAAGATCGCCAACTTTTGTGGTAAATTTTCGGATGTCCAATCCCCTTCCAATCCGGCAAAGGATCGTATGATTTTAACATTTTTTGATCTTTTCTGATCAGGATCGCTCATCTCTAATCTTGACCATTTCCGAGCCTAAGTGTATTCAGCATGGCAGAACATTCCTCAGGCAACCACTAATAATCTCATTGATAGCAGCCAAGGCTGTAAAGGGTACTTTGCATGCTGTGATATCGGTACCAATATTGCTAGCGAGCGTACCCGCCCCTGACGGTTGTGTGACACGGGCAAATCGCTGCCCGTGGCGCATAACATCGCTAACACCCGTCACACGGACTTACCTTCCCTGCCACGTCGCTCTGGCCGGCGATCCGCCTCCTTTCTAAGGGGGCGGTTCGTGCAGCGTCACAGCGACGTCACACGGCAGCCGTCCAGTAGCAGAGGAGGGGCGGAGATGAGCGGCCGGAACATGCCGCCCACCTCCTTCCTTCCTTCCTCATTGCCGGTGGACGCAGGTAAGGAGATGTTTGTCGCTCCTGCGGTGTCACACACAGCGATGTGTGATGCCGCAGGAACGTCGAACAACATCGTACCTGCAGCAGCAACGATATTAAGGAAATGAACGACGTGTCAACGAGCAACGATTTGTCACGTTTTTGCGCTCGTTGATCGTCGCTCATTGGTGTCACACGCTGCGATGTCGCTAACGGCGCTGGATGTGCGTCACTAACGACGTGACCCTGACGATATATCGTTAGCGATGTCGCAGCGAGTAAAGCAGCCTTCAGTGCTGGGATTTCTGCATTTGGCGCTCATACTCCATGCTGAATGAACTGAGATGTTTTCAAAATGTCCTTTCCATGTTTCCACCATTTACATATCATGTGTCTACAATCCTGTGATTTCCATAATTCCACGACTTTTCCTTCTTGTCCTTGCTTTTTCAATGCTGAGCAGTGTATTCTATAACAGATTAATTTATTTAATCATAGATGTCGAGCTTTACCAGCTATTTATTAAGGTCAACAAATTTGCTAATACGTTATTTGGCAAGCGGCACAATGGTCAATTACTGAACAAGTTGTAGAATTGAGTTTCAATTTATTCGATTGTATCACAGCTGATTGCATTATAAAGCAGATGGAAACTAACAGTGAAATTCATTATTAAATAATTACATTATAAAAAAAAAATATAACAAAAGGAATTCTCTTAAAAAGTGTGGTCGGCCTTGTGCTATTGAACAACAGACCTGTTAATGTAGGGATATGCCTTCCAAAGCTGATGTTTAGGCAACTTTCTTTACATTATTTTCCTATGCAGTTCTCTTCATTTGTGATGAGATAGGTGACATCTTTCCATGAAACTCTTCTTCTTTAAATCCTAAATCATATCAAGAGATTCATTTGTAAAAAAGAAGTTGGGGAGACAAAACATGCACAATTGTTTAATCATTTATTAGGAGTGCGCCATTGACACACCCAGGTGCAGGGCCGGGGGGTACTCGGTAACGGGCTGGACTAGTCTGGTGATGTCGTGGCGGCGTGGCCTGATTCCGTGACCCTGGCCGTGTCTTTCAATAATAAAGGGATGATGATTATGATGATGGGAGTTGTAGTTAAAAGTAAAGATTCGTGACGCCACCTGTGGTACTGCGGCTATGTGGCCCGCCACTGCGCTGTGTATTCCAGGTGCAGCTGAGCTGATCTTGCTCCCCACACGTGGAGCAGTACCCCGGGCAACTGTTGGAGAATCTATTTTTGGGCAACTGGTGGGCTTCAGGGTGCAGGGCGAGGAGTGTGGACAATAACAGACAAGGACTGCAGTTTTATTACCTTTCACTTTACTTAATAACCGGTGAGGAAGTCCTGGGAGACTGGTATAGGGGGTGATGATGGTGGTCCGAATAACCTTGAAGCAGTCGGGGAAGCCTCCTTGGCCAGGTGGGTGTGAGGCCTACCCTCTACGCTCTTTCCTGGTTTTCATGGCCCCCGCTGCATTAGCTAGGCTGAAGCCCTCTCCCTATGTCACTTGTGGTAATTCTTTCACCCGTATGGCAGGCTGCGCGGGCCGTCGCAGGTACCACTTTGTCGACAGCAGCTCCCGGTCCCTAATCTGCGACTTTGCCTTCAGGTGGTCTGTGGGGCCAGGAGACTTGTAATCCTCCTGCCCTCCTGATTTAGCTACCGGGGCTTGAGCCCGAGTAGCCACGGACTCCAGTGTCCGGTTTCTAGTGTGCCCTTCTGGGGTGAGCCGGCTTAGCTCCACTCCCCATCGTTTTCCTCCTTTTTGCCTCTTTGTCAGACTCCGTTCCCCTAGGCCGAGCTTCTCTCAGCTCCCTGACCTCAGGAGAAACCAGTCTGCTCTTCTCAAAACTCCTGGTTCCAACTATTCTCTCTCCAACGGTCAACTCCCAACTGTCACTCCTCTAACTCCTCCCCCAGGTCAGAGCTTCTGAAAAGCTCTCTAGAACACCAGGTTTAGAGCTCCCTCTGCTGGCCCGGTGTAGGAACTATGTTGAATGTAGGTACTTACTGACCAAGGGACCCCTCGCTTGCTTCCAGGCTTAGTTTTAACCCCTCTGTGAGGGCAACACTACTGTGACAACCAGACCACTGGGGTGCCACACCATCATATTTGGTCATGTTTTACAGTCATCATCACTGTCCCATTGGGGCTTAAAATCTAAATTCCCTTCTTGTATGTCTTTGGAGTATGGAAGGAAACCAGAGGAAACCCGTGAAACACGGGGAGAACATCCAAACTCGAAAAATAGAGGAATAGAAAGTATGTATAACATATATAACAGAAAAACCTTCTTAAAATCATTACTTTATTATTTTATGTTAAAACACTTCATGACAAAACAGATAAATAAATAAGGTATCCCTTAATACCAAAGGGAGACAAACTTGCTAGTGAACAGGTAAGGGAGAAGAGCTATCAATGCCCTAAGATAAATTCTCCCTCCTGTACACTACCTAACAGCGGAGGTCGACCCTATAGAGTTGATATGGCGACCCCACTCATCGTTGACTTTCCCTTACGTCCCCTGATTTCCCCTAACCAAATTGAAAAAAGTGCTTGTGCCTAATTAAAAAGTACAAATAGTGTTCAACAACCAGGGCAAACAAATCAGGGGGGCTACTTATGATTCAGATGTTCAAAAAAAACAAGACTCAACGTGTTTCCCCTTCTGGTTCATCAGGAGGCCAATATATTCAACATGTCATGATGATAGAATGATGCAATGATATTGAGGACATATCATGGCATCATTCTAAGGCTTATTTTCAGGGTAGAGTTTATATTTAAAGTGAACCTGTCACCAGATTTGTCCCCTATAAGCTGCGGCCACCACCAGTGGGCTCTTATATACCACATTCTAACATGCTGTATACAAGAGCCCAGGTCGCTGTGTACAAAGTAAAAATCACTTTATAATACTTACGTAAATGGTCGCTGCGGTGGAGTTTTGTCATATGGGCGTCTCCGTTCTCCGGTAACGGCGCCTCCTCTTTCGGTCATTTTTGCCCTTCTTCTGAAGCCGGGGTGCGTGACGCATCCTACGTCATCCACACTTGCCGGCATTGAGGTCCGGCCCAGGTGCACATTGATCTGCCCTGAGCAGCGTAGATCAAAGTATTGTGGTGCACCTGTGCGAGACTGGCGAGTGTGGTGGAGGCGCCGGCATCGGAGAACAGAGACGCCCATATGGCCCAACTCCACAGCACCGACCGTTTAGGTTAAGTATTATAAAGTGATTTTTACGTTCTACACAGTGGCCTGGGCCCTTATATACAGTATGTTAGAATGCTGTATATAAGAGCCCAGTGGTGGTTGCTGCAACTTATAGGACTCAAATCTGCTGACAGGTTTCCTTTACGCCTTAAGCGAGCTTTACACGCTACGACATCGCTCAAGCGATCTCGTTGGGGTCACGGAATTTGTGACGCACATCCGGTCGCTTTAGCGATGCCGTTGCGTGTGACTCCTATGAGCGATTTTGCATCGTCGCAAAAACGTGATAAATCGCTCATCGGTGACATGGGGGTCCATTCTCAAATATCATTACTGGAGCAGTAACGAAGTTGTTCCTCGTTCCTGTGGCAGCACACATCGCTCCGTGTGACCCCGCAGGAATGAGGAACCTCAGCTTTCCTGTGTCCCGGCCACAATGCGGAAGGAAGGAGGTGGGCGGGATGTTACGTCCCTCTCATCTCCACCCCTCCGCTTCTATTGGGCGGCAGTTCAGTGACGCTGCTGTGACGTCACTGTGACGCTGAACGAACCGCCCCCTTAGAAAGGAGGCGGTTCGCCGGTCACAGCGACGTCGCAGGGAAGGTAAGTCCGTGTGACGGGTCTGGGCGATGTTGTGCGACACGTGCAGAGATTTGCCCGTGTCGTACAACTGATGGGGGCGGGTACGCACGCTGGCGATATCGGTACCGATCTCGCAGTGTGTAAAGCGGCCTTTTCTCAGAAGAGCCCTAAAATTACTGCTGGGGCTTATGTTCGGGGTAGGGCTTATTTTCGGGGAAACACGGTAGTGACTGAAAAGAAATATATTTCTGAATAAAATCTTCCGCATCCTTGAAGAACTGTGTACAGTATGATTGTATTGAATTCGGTGACCATAAATTACTGTAATCCTTTTAGCAGCCTGTCATTACATGAGATGCATTTTACACAGGTCTTATTAATTAGTGTGCTACTTAGTTTATAGGACTTTCGCAGCCATACAAGTCAACTGTTGACAAAGGAAATGAGAAATTACACCGCCAAGATAGTGTTTAATTACCTCGTAGATCTGAAACGAAGTACAAATTGTAGCATTTGTTCTTTGACCTCTGTGTTGATAATTACATTTACTTTACATATAGTATTATATATGTCATGCAGCACAGGATTCCTCCAGGAATTCTCATACTCCAGCAGACATTTCCAGGCAGGGCTTTGGTATAATGAGGAACAGGTTACCAAATGGAAAAAAAAGTTACCAAAATGCTGATTTTTTTAAAAATAGTTTCTGCAAGGATTTAGAAAAATTATGGCCACTAGCTGCCATTTTTTGAACTGTAAATGGCCATCAAAAGATTAAAAAAAAGTCTTCTCCGCACCTCTCAGGCCCCTCTGCTCCTCACCATCCGCCATCCGATACTTGTCACATCTGCTTGTGCTAAAATCCCCAGACCTCCCACACTGAGTAAGGCCCAGAAATGTTCTGCGCATGCACACGCAAGGTCATCGCGAATGTCATGGTGTCATGACCTTTGTGCAGAATCCTACCAAGCGTTGTCAGAGCTGGAAGTTCCGGTTTGGTGAAAGAGGCCCGGGATAGTTCTGTGCAAACAGTGGACAACAGAAGATGCGATGAGGATCAGACGGATGACAGTGAGGAGCAGAGCGTTTTTCCATTTTTCACATATTCTGTTTATTGTGCTCTAGGGTCTAGAGACCTTTTTTAATAATTCATTATTATTTACATTATTTTTAATAATAAGAAACATTGAATTTGGGGAGAAAAACTTTTCTTCAAATTGAATTTCCCAGGATAATCCATCCTAACAGGAAAATTCAAATCATCTTTAGTCTCTGGAAATTGAGTGCTAATTCTCTCCCAGAGTCCAGGGAATGGTCATCACCAAAGCCCTTTTGTGACGCCCCTGACTCTATCAGGGTGTCACAGGGAACTGCACTTTCTCTTGGTGCAGAACCCACCCTCCATGGTTCTGGGTTCCTACCTACTGGTATTGCTTCCATCAGCACTCAAATCCTAACCACACCTCACACCACACCCTATCAGACACACCAGTGGGTTGTCTAGCTGGAATAGGGCCACCCGCCTAGGGGTCAGGCAGACTGGTGGGATTGATTTAGTCAGATCAGTAGTAGCTCCCAAAGAGTGAGGAGCTGGGAGTAGCAGTTCCCTGGAGTTCTAGAGTAGCCATCAAAGAGTGAGGAGCTGAGGGAGTCATAGCTCCCTGTGTGACCTTGGTGAGGTCGCAGACAGTGAGATATGAAATAGGAAATGAAAAAAAAATATATAAACTGACTAAAGTTTAATATATATATATATATATATATATATTTATATATATATATTTATATATATATATATATATATATATATATATCTATCTATATATATAATTGCCTTATTCTGTCTGTCTGTCTGCCATGCTCCAAAATTGTGTCACGGTGACATTGTGTCACCGTGACATGTCCTTACGGTGACACAAAGCTGATTGGCCGCTGGGTTCGCCATGGCCCCGCCCCCCCACACGGATTGGCCTCTCGCCCCGGCTGCGCCCCCACACGGATTGGCCAGCCGCTCGCCCAGGCTCTGCCCCCTCCACAGATTGGCCAACGGGAGCCCACATCAGCGTACGCCGCATGCTGGTGCCACGCCCCGCCCCGCCCCCCTCACGCAATAGACGTTAGCTCTCGCCCCCCCCCCCCGCATTGCCCGAACTGACACGGTCACGGAGCCACGAATCCCAGGTGAGTACTGTACTCCCCCCCCTTCCCCCCTCACCAACGGGAGCCCACATCAGCGTACGCCGCCGCCGTATGCTGGTGCCACGCCACGCCCCGCCCCCCTCACGCAATAGACGTTAGCTCTCGCCCCCCCCCCCCCCGCATTGCCCAAACTGACACGGTCACGGAGCCACGAATCCCAGGTGAGTACTGTACTCCCCCCCCTTTCCCCCCTCACCAACGGGAGCCCACATCAGCGTACGCCGCCGTATGCTGGTGTGGGCTCCCGTGCGAGCGGGGGACGTGTTGCGCTGGTAACCATGCTTGCATAGTTACCAGTAAATCAAGGTCCTGCAGCGGCGGGACTTCCACACGCACAAACATAACAGCACACACACACGCATCATCAGATCATCACTCACATCAGATCGCACTCACTCTCACAAACACCTCACACACACCTCACACACACATCGCATCCACACACTCACAGCATCCGGCGATATCGCTTGCTTCTCGGCCTCGATACTGTGCTGTGAGCTTCCAGGACCTGCCGGAGGATCACATGGCCAGAAGCATGAGATATCTCCCGGATGTTGTGACTGTGAGCGCGTATGTGCGATATCGTCAGTGTCTGTGTGTGTGAGTGTATGCGATCGGGTGTGTGTGAGTGTATGCGATCGGGTGTGTGAGTGTCGGCAGAGGAGCACGGCGTGCTGGAGGAGGCTGGGAGCAGAGAGGCTGATCATGGGGGAGGCTGGAAGGAGAGAGGCTGATGCTGGTGGAGGCTGATGCTTGGGGAGGCTGATGCTGGGGGAGACTGGGAGCGGAAGGCTGATGCTGAGGGAGGCTGGGAGGGGGAGGCTGGGAGGAAGGAGGCTGGGAGGAGAGAGGCTGATCCTGGGGAAGGCTGGGAAAGGGAGGCTGATGCTGAGGGAGGCTGGAAGGAGAGAGGCTGATGCTGGGGGAGGCTGGAAGGAGAGAGGCTGAGGCTGGGAGGAGAGAGGCTGATGCTGGGGAAGGCTGATGCTGAGGGAGGCTGGGAGGGGAAAGCTGATGCTGGGGAAGGCTGGGAGGACGGAGGCTGGGAGGAGAGAGGCTGATCCTGGGGAAGGCTGGGAGAGGGAGGCTGATGCTGGAGGAGGCTGGAAGGAGAGAGGCTGATGCTGGCGGAGGCTGATGCTGGGGGAGGCTGGAAGGAGAGAGTCTGATGCTGGTGGAGGCTGATGCTTGGGGAGGCTGGGAGAGGGAGGCTGATGCTGAGGGAGGCTGGGAGAGGTAGGCTGAGAGAAGAGAGGCTGATGCTGGGGGAGGCTGATGCTGGGGGAGGCTGGTAGAGGGAGGCTGATGCTGGGGGAGGGTGGGAGGAGGGAGGCTGGGAGGAGAGAGGCTGATGCTGGGGAAGGCTGGGAAGAGAGAGGCTGATGCTGGGAGGAGAGAGGCTGATGCTAGGATGAGAGAGGCTGATGCTGGGAGGAGAGAGGCTGATGCTGGGAGGAGAGAGGCTGATGCTGGGGGCAGAGAAGCTGATGCTGGGGGCAGAGAAGCTGATGCTGGGGGCAGAGAGGCTGATGCTGGTGCAGCATGGGGGATGGAGCACGATGGGGGGGTGCGCAGCATCGGGGATGGAGCATGATGGGGGGGTGCGCAGCATCGGGGATGGAGCACGATGGGGAGTTCACAGCATGGGGGGTGGAGCACGTTTGGGAGTGCGCAGCATGGCGGGTGGAGCACGTTTGGGAGTGCGCAGCATGGGAGATGGAGCACGATGGGGGGGTGCGCAGCATAGGGGATGGAGCACGATAGGGAGTGCGCTGCATGGGGGATGGAGCACGATGGGGAGTGCGGAGTATGGCGGATGGAGCACGTTTGGGAGTGCGCAGCATGGCGGATGGAGCACGTTTGGGAGTGCGCAGCATGGCGGATGGAGCACGTTTGGGAGTGCGCAGCATGGGAGATGGAGCACGATGGGGGGTGCGCAGCATAGGGGATGGAGCACGATGGGGAGTGCGCTGCATGGGGGATGGAGCACGATGGGGAGTGCGCTGCATGGGGGATGGAGCACGTTTGGGAGTGCGCACCTCCCCCCAACACACACACACACACGCACGCACGCGCGCGCACTGCACAACACACCACACACCACACACACACACACACACACACACTGGGAACCACAAACAACTGCCCTACACAGACACCCACACACACAGACAACGCTGCACACACACAACAACCAACACACAAACACCGCGGCACACACAAATATACGCACATACCGCACAACACACACATTGCACAAAACATACCTCCCCCCAAAACACACCACACACACACAAACCGCGCAACACACACACAACGCTACAGACACACAGCGCTCCACAAACAACGCAACACACGCAACACACATACAACACCGCTCTCACCCCCCGTCACACCCAGACAACACCCAGAACATGTACAGCCCCTACACAAACACTTGGTAACTACACACAACAACATTATATATATATATATAACAAAAATCATACATGAACTACACAATACGTAAATTCTAGAATACCCGATGCGTAGAATCGGGCCACCTTCTAGTATATATATATATATATTTATATATATACTGTAAATGCTGTATGTATTCTTCACCTTTTGCTATACTAATTTAGTCTTTCTAACCGCTAGAATTAAAGTGAAATGTATTCTGTATACTAAACTGATGCAAGCATCAGATCTTCATTCTCCTGATGTCTTTTAGATGCAGATCACAGAAAAATCATATGGTTATTAGTGCCAGTGCCCAACAATTTTTACATTTTCTTAAAGTGTTTTTTCATCTTTTTAAATGGGGAAAGGTTCAAAGTGCTCGTAAAATGAAAGAACTTAACTATTAACCTCTTAAAGGAAATCTGTCACCAGGATTTTGCAATGTAAACTGAGGACAGCATGCTGCGAGAGTTAAAAAATTAAAAACTGCTGTGTTTCTCTTATTTGTGTGCAAGTTGTTGTTTACTCATACTAAAGGGTTTATAGCCTTGTGATTAACATTGGTGTTGTGACTCCTATGCAGGTGCACAGCAGTCCGGCATGCCACCTGTGGTGGTTGACACCTCACAGTCAATGTACGATGTCGCGCGCGTGCGTGCGTGTGTGTGTGTGTGTTGGGGGGAGGTGCGCACTCCCAAACGTGCTCCATCCCCCATGCAGCGCACTCCCCATCGTGCTCCATCCCCCATGCAGCGCACTCCCCATCGTGCTCCATCCCCTATGCTGCGCACCCCCCATCGTGCTCCATCTCCCATGCTGCGCACTCCCAAACGTGCTCCATCCGCCATGCTGCGCACTCCCAAACGTGCTCCATCCGCCATGCTGCGCACTCCCAAACGTGCTCCATCCGCCATACTCCGCACTCCCCATCGTGCTCCATCCCCCATGCAGCACACTCCCTATCGTGCTCCATCCCCTATGCTGCGCACCCCCCATCGTGCTCCATCTCCCATGCTGCGCACTCCCAAACGTGCTCCACCCGCCATGCTGCGCACTCCCAAACGTGCTCCACCCCCCATGCTGTGAACTCCCCATCGTGCTCCATCCCCGATGCTGCGCACCCCCCCATCATGCTCCATCCCCGATGCTGCGCACCCCCCCATCGTGCTCCATCCCCCATGCTGCACCAGCATCAGCCTCTCTGCCCCCAGCATCAGCTTCTCTGCCCCCAGCATCAGCTTCTCTGCCCCCAGCATCAGCCTCTCTCCTCCCAGCATCAGCCTCTCTCCTCCCAGCATCAGCCTCTCTCATCCTAGCATCAGCCTCTCTCCTCCCAGCATCAGCCTCTCTCTTCCCAGCCTTCCCCAGCATCAGCCTCTCTCCTCCCAGCCTCCCTCCTCCCACCCTCCCCCAGCATCAGCCTCCCTCTACCAGCCTCCCCCAGCATCAGCCTCCCCCAGCATCAGCCTCTCTTCTCTCAGCCTACCTCTCCCAGCCTCCCGAAGCATCAGCCTCCCTCTCCCAGCCTCCCCAAGCATCAGCCTCCACCAGCATCAGACTCTCTCCTTCCAGCCTCCCCCAGCATCAGCCTCCGCCAGCATCAGCCTCTCTCCTTCCAGCCTCCTCCAGCATCAGCCTCCCTCTCCCAGCCTTCCCCAGGATCAGCCTCTCTCCTCCCAGCCTCCGTCCTCCCAGCCTTCCCCAGCATCAGCTTTCCCCTCCCAGCCTCCCTCAGCATCAGCCTTCCCCAGCATCAGCCTCTCTCCTCCCAGCCTCAGCCTCTCTCCTTCCAGCCTCCCCCAGCATCAGCCTCTCTCCTTCCAGCCTCCCTCAGCATCAGCCTCCCTTTCCCAGCCTTCCCCAGGATCAGCCTCTCTCCTCCCAGCCTCCTTCCTCCCAGCCTCCCCCTCCCAGCCTCCCTCAGCATCAGCCTTCCGCTCCCAGTCTCCCCCAGCATCAGCCTCCCCAAGCATCAGCCTCCACCAGCATCAGCCTCTCTCCTTCCAGCCTCCCCCATGATCAGCCTCTCTGCTCCCAGCCTCCTCCAGCACGCCGTGCTCCTCTGCCGACACTCACACACCCGATCGCATCCACTCACACACACCCGATCGCATACACTCACACACACCCGATCGCATACACTCACACACACAGACACTGATGATATCGCACATACGCGCTCACAGTCACAACATCCGGGAGATATCACATGCTTCTGGCCATGTGATCCTCCGGCAGGTCCTGGAAGCTCACAGCACAGTATCGAGGCCGAGAAGCAAGCGATATCGCCGGATGCTGTGAGTGTGTGGATGCGATGTGTGTGTGAGGTGTGTGTGAGGTGTTTGTGAGAGTGAGTGCGATCTGATGTGAGTGATGATCTGATGATGCGTGTGTGTGTGCTGTTATGTTTGTGCGTGTGGAAGTCCCGCCGCTGCAGGACCTTGATTTACTGGTAACTATGCAAGCATGGTTACCAGCGCAACACGTCCCCCGCTCGCACGGGAGCCCACACCAGCATACGGCGGCGTACGCTGATGTGGGCTCCCGTTGGTGAGGGGGGAAAGGGGGGGGGAGTACAGTACTCACCTGGGATTCGTGGCTCCGTGACCGTGTCAGTTTGGGCAATGCGGGGGGGGGGGGCGAGAGCTAACGTCTATTGCGTGAGGGGGGGCGGGGCGGGGCGTGGCACCAGCATGCGGCGTACGCTGATGTGGGCTCCCGTTGGCCAATCTGTGGAGGGGGCAGAGCCTGGGCGAGCGGCTGGCCAATCCGTGTGGGGGCGCAGCCGGGGCGAGAGGCCAATCCGTGTGGGGGGGCGGGGCCATGGCGAACCCAGCGGCCAATCAGCTTTGTGTCACCGTAAGGACATGTCACGGTGACACAATGTCACCGTGACACAATTTTGGAGCATGGCAGACAGACAGACAGAATAAGGCAATTATATATATAGATAGATATATATATATATATATATATATATATATAAATATATATATATAAATATATATATATATATATATATATATTAAACTTTAGTCAGTTTATATATTTTTTTTTCATTTCCTATTTCATATCTCACTTTAGAAAATCCTATTTCTAAGGTGAGACTGAGGAGCTGAACCAGTTGTTATCTCTGAGGGGTGCGGAGGCGGGCTACACATTACCTCTGCAGTGGACACTACAGGAAAATGTAATATTACATACAGATGTCTACTTCTTTACGTTTTCTTTTTCTCCTCAGATGACTGGTATACAACACCAAGCTGTGAAGAAAATTTGATTTTTGAGATTTTATGTTGGGAGATGTTTATGCTGTACGTTTCTGTATGTAGCCACCAAGTGGTTGCAAAGTGAACTGCAGTCTGTCAAGAAATTTACTGGCATGTAATAGAGTATTTAACAAGTATTGTGGAAAAATTGTAAGGCTATGTGCGCACGTTGCGTAATTACATGCAGTTACGCTGCGCTTTGTAGCGCAGCGTAACTGCATGCGTCCTGCGTCCCCTGCATAATCTATGGAGATTGTGCAGGGGCCGTGCGCACGTGGCGTTTTAGAGCGCAGCGCTTCGGCTGCTGCCCGAAGCGCTGCGTTCTAAGTAGTGACATGTCACTTCTTCCGTGCGCTTTGCCGGCAGCCCCTGCTCTGTCTATGGCAGGAGCTGCAGGCAGAGCGCATGGAATCGGCTTTTTTTTTTTTCACTACGGACATTTTCTGCAGCGATTTGAAGCGCACGTGTGCTCTTCAGATCGCTGCAGAAATTTCTGCAGTGACTGTACGCAACGTGCGCACATAGCCTTACCTTAAAGGGAATCTGTCACCTGGTTTTTGTTCCCCCATCTGAGAGCAGCATAATGTAGAGACAGAGACCCTGATTCCAGTGATGTGTCACTTATTGAGCCGTTTGCTGTCATTTTGATAAAATCAATGTTTTCACTGCTATAGATCTAACAGTTATACAGAGCTCATAGGCTGGACTACCTGCAGCATGCCAAGTAGTCCTCTAATGATAATATGATCTACTGATTAAACAGCACTCCAGTAAGTGACACATCGCTGGAATCAGGATCTCTGCTCCTACATTATGCTTCTCTCAGATTAAGTGCCAAAAACCTGGTGACAGATTCCCTTTAAAGGGAGTCTATCAGCAGGTTTTTCCTATGTAATCTGATAACAGTATAACGTAGAGACGGAGATGTATCACTTACTGGACTGCTTAGTACCATTTTGCTAATATCCTTGTTTTCTGTGTTGTAGATGTAGCAGGGTATAACCCCACCCACACCACTGATTGACAGTTCCCTGTGTACACTGTGAATAGTCAGCAAGCTCCCAATCAGTGGTGGGGGCGGGGTTACACAGATTATCTAGATTGTCCAGCACATGAGGCCTAGTTCTGTAGTGATAATCTTCTGCTGATAAAACACTGATTGTATGAAAACTACAGCACACAGCCTAATAAGTGACACATTATTCTACTACTCAGATTACATAACAAAAACCTGCTGACTGATTCCCTTTAATAACTTTGTGGAAATATAATGGTGGCTAGTCCACATCTACAGATGCTGAGCAATCTAGCTAGCTGGAATCCGAGAAATACTTGAATGTATCCAACACAATGATAGTATGAGGACACATAGATGTCACTTGTTCTGTGGAGAGAACTTCTTCAATTTCTCCTCTTATATTTTGCGAAACAAGTTGTAAAATAAGAGGATGAAATAAACTAGTGAAGATCCAGACTTATTATTTTTAATAGACGTAAAAGTTTTATTTTGCTTTTCATTATAAATGTATTTATTTTTCATAATATAATATAGTAGAGATCACTGGAAACGAACTGTCACATTTGTTTGTGAGATAAACTTTATATTGCAATTTACTAATTTATTTATTATTTGAAAGATATTGCATTCTCCATAATTACTTAATTGACTTTACGGCCTAAGGTCATGGAGGACAGAGTGGTTTTTAAGTAGGTTATTCGTCTACAGCCAAATTAGCAGAAAAGTAAAAAAATGATCTAACACACTAACAATGATAGTGCACAGCATATCATACCCGAAAATAGGTCATGAGGCGGCCAGTGCTATAATAAAAGAGATCAGAAATTCCCAAGATAAAGAGATGGAACCTAAAGCTGGGCCATTTTTGCTTCTTTCCACAAATATTGGTTACATAAACTAGCGAGTGCAATAATAATATATGCTCAATAGAATATAGCATGCGGGAGATTGTATTTTGTGATTAAACCTTACCTTACAAATTATATGTATGTGTGTGCTATACATTGTTAAAGTCCCTCTTTCCAATAATAAGCATAGACATTGCTTTACGGTGCCCTAATGTAAATGTACAGTCCCCAAAATAATCCTACCATAGGGTGATCAAATGTACAAATAGTGTTATTAAACATACCGTAGTAATTTACAGTAGTGTAAATTATGATAAAGCTTAAAGCACCATTCCAGCGGGTTGTTTTTTTTTAGTTCCCTCACTTGAGTGGCGCTTTAAATGTAAGTCCCCTTCCCCCTGTCTAAAGGCCCCGTCACACTAAGCAACATCGCTAGCAACATCGCTGCTAACGAACAACTTTTGTGACGTTGCTAGCGATGTTGCTGTGTGTGACATCCAGCAACAACCCGGCCCCTGCTGTGAGGTCGTTGGTTGTTGCTGAATGTCCTGGGCCATTTTTTAGTTGTTGCTGTCCCGCTGTGAAGTACAGATCGCTGTGTGTGACAGCGAGACAGCAACAACTAAGGGGTGCTTCACACACAGCGAGCTCGCTACCGAGATCGCTGCTGAGTCACGTTTTTTGTGACGCAGCAGTGACCTCATTAGCGATCTCGCTGTGTGTGACACTGAGCAGCGATCTGGCCCCTGCTGCGAGATCGCTGCTCGTTACACACAGCCCTGGTTCGTTTTCTTCAAAGGCGCTCTCCCACTGTGACACACAGATCGCTGTGTGTGACAGCGAGAGAGCGACGAAATGAAGCGAGCAGGGAGCAGGAGCCGGCATCTGGCAGCCTGCGGTAAGCTGTAACCAGGGTAAACATCGGGTAACCAAGGTGGTTACCCGATATTTACCTTAGTTACCAGCCTCCGCAGCTCTCACGCTGCCTGTGCTGCCGGCTCCGGCTCTCTGCAAATGTAGCTGCTGTACACATCGGCTTAATTAACCCGATGTGTACTGTAGCTAGGAGAGCAAGGAGCCAGCGCTAAGCAGTGTGCGCGGCTCCCTGCTTTCTGCACATGTAGCTGCATTACACATCGAGTTAATTAACCCGATGTGTACTGTAGCTAGGAAAGCAAAGCTAAGCGGTGTGCGCTGGTAACTAATGTAAACATCGGGTAACCATACCCGATGTTTACCTTAGTTACCAGTGTCCGCAGCTTCCAGACGCCGGCTCCGTGCAAGCGCAGCGTCGCTTGCACGTTGCTGCTGGCTGGGGGCTGGTCACTGGTCGCTGGTGAGATCTGCCTGTTTGACAGCTCACAAGCGACCATGTAGCGATGCAGCAGCGATCCTGACCAGGTCAGATCGCTGGTCGGATTGCTGCTGCATCGCTAAAGTGTGAAGGTACCCTAAATGTGCAGGCAGCAGGAGCCAGCTTCTGCGGAGGCTGGTAACCACAGTAAACATCGGGTAACCAAGAAGCCCTGTCCTTGGTTACCCGATATTTACCTTCGTTACCAGCCTCCGACGCTCTCACTGTCAGTGCCGGCTCCAGCTCTGTGCACATGTAGCTGCAGGACACATCGGGTTAATTAACCTGATGTGTGCTGTAGCTAGGAGAGCAGGGAGCCAGCGCTAAGCGGTTTGCGCTGCTCCCTGCTCTGTGCACATGTAGCTGCAGCACACATCGGGTAATTAACCCGATGTGTGCTGTAACTAGGAGAGCAGGGAGCCAGGGCTAAGCGGTGTGCGCTGCTCCCTGCTCTCTGCACGTGTAGCTGCGTGCGCTGGTAACCAAGGTAAATATCGGGTTGGTTACCCGATATTTACCTTAGTTACCAAGCGCAGCATCTTCCACGCGGTGCTGGGGGCTGGTCACTGGTTGCTGGTGAGCTCACCAGCAACTCCTGTAGTGATGCTCCAGCGATCCCTGCCAGGTCAGGTTGCTGGTGGGATCGCTGGAGCGTCGCAGTGTGACATCTCACCAGCAACCTCCTAGCAACTTACCAGCGATCCCTATCGTTGTTGGGATCGCTGGTAAGTTGTTTAGTGTGACTGGACCTTTATACTCACCCTCCAACGTCTTCACCTGCTTCCAGCATAGCTCCACTCTGTCTCTAGTGATTTGTTACCTGCCAGCAGCTCCAGTATTTTGTGGATCACAAATCAATAGAAGTCTATGAGAGCCTTCTTCTGGCCTCATTCTGGCTCCGTCGGAAAGGGATATTTACAAGGGATTGATGTGTCGGTGACGCCACCCGTGGGTTGCAGTGAGGGATGGTGACACCGCCGCTGCCCGGTGATGGGGCGACCAGGGCTGTTGGAGCGGGGGCAGCAAGGTGGAATCCCCTCCACGGGTTGGGGAGGTGTAGTACCGGGGCTCTCTTTGGTACACGGGAATAATGGCTGCTGGAGGGGGCACGCGCCGAGTCGGACCGGGGATCGATGGTGTACTCACTGTCAAGAATCTCACACCAAATAGGAATAACGTTTGGAACACCATTCTAAGTCCGAACTGGGTGCAAAAACCTAAAAAAACATCACTATGGGGAGATAAGGTATGCACACCAGTGACTATGTAAGGGGAATACATGAAATAGCAGAAACTGCTGTGTGAATACTGACTTGAAAAATCCAATAGCTATATGCAAGAGTGAATATGTGAAAAATGGAATCTGCATTACTGCCATGAACATATGAATCAAGAGAAATTTAGCTACTGAATTGATCAATGCAATAGAGCCCCAACACTACGCCAAAGTATTTCTCTACGTTGGGGTCCCTAGCTTGTGTGTGTCCTCTCATGCAGTTAAAAAACCTACCGTGTATGGGAAGCTGAGACCCAGGCTATTTATGCGTATGATATGGATTGGCAATAGGTGTGGTTGGGGAGGGTTCACAAACGAAAAAATACTAACAAATAGGAATAACGTTTGGAACACCATTCTAAGTCCGAACTGGGTGCAAAAACCTAAAAAAACATCACTATGGGGAAATAAGGTATGCACACCAGTGACTATGTAAGGGGAATACATGAAATAGCAGAAACTGCTGTGTGAATACTGACTTGAAAAATCCAATAGCTATATGCAAGAGTGAATATATGAAAAATGGAATCTGCATTACTGCCATGAACATATGGGACCCCAACGTAGAGAAATACTTTGGCGTAGTGTTGGGGCTCTATTGCATTGATCAATTCAGTAGCTAAATTTCTCTTGATTCATATGTTCATATTCATATTCACTCTTGCATATAGCTATTGGATTTTTCAAGTCAGTATTCACACAGCAGTTTCTGCTATTTCATGTATTCCCCTTACATAGTCACTGGTGTGCATACCTTATTTCCCCATAGTGATGTTTTTTTAGGTTTTTGCACCCAGTTCGGACTTAGAATGGTGTTCCAAACGTTATTCCTATTTGTTAGTATTTTTTCGTTTGTGAACCCTCCCCAACCACACCTATTGCCAATCCATATCATACGCATAAATAGCCTGGGTCTCAGCTTCCCATACACGGTAGGTTTTTTAACTGCATGAGAGGACACACACAAGCTAGGGACCCCAACGTAGAGAAATACTTTGGCGTAGTGTTGGGGCTCTATTGCATTGATCAATTCAGTAGCTAAATTTCTCTTTATTCATATATTCATGGCAGTAATGCAGGTTCCATTTTTCACATTTCATTCTTACATATAGCTATTGGATTTTTCAAGTCAGTATTCACACAGCAGTTTCTGCTATTTCATGTATTCCCCTTACATAGTCACTGGTGTGCATACCTTATTTCCCCATAAGAATCTCACACCAGTCCAGTAGTAAACCAAGTTGCCAGTGACTGATCGCCGTTGGCGGGTGTATTTGGGTCCCACACCCGGTGTAGTGAACAGGTGTCCCTTCCTCCTGCACTCTGTGTTTGTCTTTCTTTTTGGACGACTCTGTATGGAACGGAGAAGTCCACTCCCGCTACTGTATGTGTGTTGGGAGTTGTGGCCCGCAAAATCTGACCCTTGGGATCTCAGTGGCTTCTGACGGACACCCTATCCCCCGCGTTGGGCTTCCGTTTCGCTCTCTGGGCTTCTGGAGAACAAGGCCTGAAACCTTGTCCTCTGCTGGTTGATTAAAAAGGGGCATGTAACCTTCCTCGTCCAAGAGTCCAGGCACCCCGTCTGTGCATGGCCTCCGGACCGTATTCCCGCTGTGGGCACCAGTGTGATATGACCCTGCCCCGGTCCACTTAAGGGCTCCCGCGACCGGATCTCCATCGCTTGTGGCCCTGTTCACTGCCACCTAGCCAGGTCGTCCATGGGCCCCTACCCCTGACACCACTGCACGTCCTCACTCCTCCACTGTCAACTGTCAACTCTCAACTTCTGTCTTGTTCCCTCCCCTGACACCTCAGGACCCCTAGGTGGGCGTTCTCATCCGCCTGATCCCGCCCACTGGTGTGTCCTTATTATCATGAGGGGGTGGTTAGGCTTTACCGGCTGTGTGTTGTACCTGGGTGTGGGTTTTGGTGGTAACAAGGAGGGTGGACTATTTCGTCAAAATTGCCTAAATGTTTTTAGAGAGTTTTGACTTTTCCATCTGTCACTTCGCTCCAACCAATTTAGTAGCCTTCCTAGGTAAGCTAACCTGATAAATGGGTGGGCTGCTGTGTTATTGCCTTATTTACAGGAGTATACGTTCTACCTGGGGCACAAAATGTTATTTATACAATATTACATATTGTTTAAATTATAAAAGTACAATCATTATATATGTAACAATAAAAAAAATCATTACACGACCAGTTCCAAAATGTTCTAATTCGAATTTTTCAAAAACCACTGAATTGTTTAACATCTAAATATCGGAGTCCTGCGGCGGAGTGTTATATTCCAGGACATTTTCCCCTTTTTGTCAGAACTTTGAGCTTGTAAAATCTAAGGACATGAGTTTTGTAATCCCTCATTTCTGCCTTTCACAGTGGAGGCTATTACTGACTCAGTTATGGAGCTACATAACATTTTACCTGTCAGCGGTGAGACACAATGTTTCTTTTGTGAGTTTTACAATTACTGCTGCCTGGTAACCAGCGCGTTCCGGAGAGAAGATGAAGGATGGTTACAGCCTGTGTGTGCTGTTTAGTGCCGGGATCTCAAGTGAAATTTTAGATATTAAAATCTCATCATTGACAAAAATATTTTAGTTATTATCAAAGCTATTAATATATATGTATATAATATATATAATAATATATAATATATAATATATATCTATAATCATAGAAGCAATATACACAATATATTATTCCATTTTTGACCCCCAGCTACAAAGCTAAAGAATAAAAACACTCATAGTGTTTGGACTGTTTACCATCCTAAAACTACAAGTGCAGCTCAATAAATTAGAATTAAAAATTAATGTATTTCAGTAATTCAATATAAAAAGGAAACGTATATATTATATAGAGTCATTACACACAGAGGGATCTATTCCTATATATTATATAGAGCCATTACACACAGAGGGATCTATTCCTAAACCCTTTCTCCGATTTGGATATGAAAACTCTCATATTGCAGCTGGGAGTGTGCACTTTCAGCCCATATTATATGTATAATTGTATTTCTGAACATGTTTTTGTAAACAGCTAAAGTAACAAAACTTGTATCACTGTCCAAATATTTCTGGACCTAACTGTATTATATAGAGTCATTACACACAGAGGGATCTATTCCTATATATTATATAGAGTCATTACACACAGAGGGATCTATTCCTATATATTATATAGAGTCATTACACACACAGGGATCTATTCCTATATATTATATATAGTCATTACACACACAGGGATCTATTCCTATATATTATATAGAGTCATTACACACAGAGGGATCTATTCCTATATATTATATAGAGTCATTACACACAGAGGGATCTATTTCCAGTGATTATTTCTGTTAATGTTGATGATTATGGCTTACAGCCAATGAAAACCCAAAAGTCATTATCTCATAAAATTAGAATATTATATAAGACCAACTGAAAAATGATTTTAAATTCAGAAATGTTGGCGCCTACTGAAAAGTCAGTACAGTAAATCCCTCAATACTTTTTCAGGGCTCCTTTTGCATGAATTACTGCATCAATGCAGCAATGGGGCATGCAGGCGATCAGTCTGTGGCACTGCTGAGGCGTTATGGAAGCCCAGGTTGCTTTGATAGCCGCCTTCAGCTCATCTGCATTGTTGGCTCTGGTGTCTCTCATAGATTCTCTATGGGGTTTAGGTCAGGTGAGTTTGCTGGCCAATCAAGCATAATGATACTGTGGTTATTAAACCAGGTATTGGTACTTTTGACAGTGTGGACAGGTGCCAAGTCCTGCTGGAAAATAAAATTTCCATCCCCAAAAAGCTTGTTGGCAGAGGGAAGCATGAAGAGCTCTAAAATTTCCTGGTAGACGGCTGCGCTGACTTTGGTCTTGATAAAACACAGTGGAGCTACACCAGCAGATGACATGGCTCCCCAAACCATCACTGATTGGGGGGACTGCACACTAGACCTCAGCAGCTTGGATTGTGGCCTCTCCACTCTTCCTCCAGACTCTGGGACCGCGATTTCCAAATGAAATGCAACATTTACTTTCATCTGAAAACACCTTGGACACTGAGAACAGTCCAGTTATTTTTCTCCCTGGCCCTGGCAAGACGTTTCTGGCATTGTCTATTGGTCATGAGTGGTGACACAAGCAATGCGACAGTTGTAGCCCATGTCCTGGATACTTCTGTGTGTGGTGACTCTTGAAGCACTGACTCCAGCAGCGTCCACTCCTTCTGAATCTCCCCGTAATTTTTGAATAAATCTAAATAGGAGAGAAAAGGCGCAATAGGGTCTTACCCGATATATTGGGTGGGAAAGATCATGTAAAAGTGATGCACTCACCTGATCGGGTTGTGCCAGTCACAACTCCTTTACCAGCATAACGTGAGCGCCAAAAAGGTCCAGCAGCAGCCCTGTTGCACAAGTAGAATATCAACGGAAGAAAAAGAAAAAAACAGGTATTTTGCCGCGCTTGAAGACCATAGACTATGATGTCAGGCAAATAATTATTTTTATTTCATCCTACGCCTTTCCCTGAAGAAGGAGACAGTTGTGGTCTCCGAAACGCGTAGGATGAAATAAAAAGAATTATTTGCCTGACATCATAGTCTATGGTCTTCAAGCGCGGCAAAATACCTGTTTTTTTCTTTTTCTTCCGTTGATATCGTAATTTTTGAATGGCCTTTTCTTAACAATCCTATCAAGGCTGCGGTTATCCCGGTTGCTTGTGCACCTTTTTCCACTACACTTTTTCCTTCCATTCAACTTTCCATTACTATGCTTGGATACAGCACTCTGTGAACAGCCAGCTTCTTTAGCAATGACCTTTTGTGGCTTACCCTCTTTGTGGAGTGTGTCAATGACTGCATTCTGAACATCTGTGAAGTCAGCAGTCTTCCCCGTGATTGTGTAGCCTACAGAACCAGACTAAGGGACCATTTTAAATGCTTAGGAAGCCTTTGCAGGTGTTTTGTGGTAATTATTATAATTTTATAATGACTTTTGGGTTTCATTGGCTGTAAGCCATAATCATCAACATTAACAGAAAAAAACACTTGAAATAGATCACACTGTGTGTAATGACTCTAT
Organism: Anomaloglossus baeobatrachus; assembly: GCF_048569485.1. Lineage (NCBI taxonomy): Eukaryota > Metazoa > Chordata > Amphibia > Anura > Aromobatidae > Anomaloglossus > Anomaloglossus baeobatrachus. The sequence goes on from NC_134359.1 coordinate 52,350,332, forward strand.
ATAATATATAGAAATAGATCCCTTTGTGTGTAATGATTCTATATAATATATGCGTTTCACTTTTTGTATTGAATTACTGAAATAACTCTTTGATGATACTCTAACTTATTGAGATGCACTTGTATATACAGTTAGGTCCAGAAATATTTGGACAGTGACACAATTTTCGCGAGTTGGGCTCTGCATGCCACCACATTGGATTTGAAATGAAACCTCTACAACAGAATTCAAGTGCAGATTGTAACGTTTAATTTGAAGGTTTGAACAAAAATATCTGATAGAAATTGTAGGAATTGTACACATTTCTTTACAAACACTCCACATTTTAGGAGGTCAAAAGTAATTGGACAAATAAACCAAACCCAAACAAAATATTTTTATTTTCAATATTTTGTTGCGAATCCTTTGGAGGCAATCACTGCCTTAAGTCTGGAACCCATGGACATCACCAAACGCTGGGTTTCCTCCTTCTTAATGCTTTGCCAGGCCTTTACAGCCGCAGCCTTCAGGTCTTGCTTGTTTGTGGGTCTTTCCGTCTTAAGTCTGGATTTGAGCAAGTGAAATGCATGCTCAATTGGGTTAAGATCTGGTGATTGACTTGGCCATTGCAGAATGTTCCACTTTTTTGCACTCATGAACTCCTGGGTAGCTTTGGCTGTATGCTTGGGGTCATTGTCCATCTGTACTATGAAGCGCCGTCCGATCAACTTTGCGGCATTTGGCTGAATCTGGGCTGAAAGTATATCCCTGTACACTTCAGAATTCATCCGGCTACTCTTGTCTGCTGTTATATCATCAATAAACACAAGTGACCCAGTGCCATTGAAAGCCATGCATGCCCATGCCATCACGTTGCCTCCACCATGTTTTACAGAGGATGTGGTGTGCCTTGGATCATGTGCGTTCCGTTTCTTTTCCAAACTTTTTTCTTCCCATCATTCTGGTACAGGTTGATCTTTGTCTCATCTGTCCATAGAATACTTTTCCAGAACTGAGCTGGCTTCATGAGGTGTTTTTCAGCAAATTTAACTCTGGCCTGTCTATTTTTGGAATTGATGAATGGTTTGCATCTAGATGTGAACCCTTTGTATTTACTTTCATGGAGTCTTCTCTTTACTGTTGACTTAGAGACAGATACACCTACTTCACTGAGAGTGTTCTGGACTTCAGTTGATGTTGTGAACGGGTTCTTCTTCACCAAAGAAAGTATGCAGCGATCATCCACCACTGTTGTCATCCGTGGACGTCCAGGCCTTTTTGAGTTCCCAAGCTCACCAGTCAATTCCTTTTTTCTCAGAATGTACCCGACTGTTGATTTTGCTACTCCAAGCATGTCTGCTATCTCTCTGATGGCTTTTTCTTATTTTTCAGCCTCAGGATGTTCTGCTTCACCTCAATTGAGAGTTCCTTAGACCGCATGTTGTCTGGTCACAGCAACAGCTTCCAAATGCAAAACCACACACCTGTAATCAACCCCAGACCTTTTAACTACTTCATTGATTACAGGTTAACGAGGGAGACGCCTTCAGAGTTAATTGCAGCCCTTAGAGTCCCTTGTCCAATTACTTTTGGTCCCTTTAAAAAAAGGAGGCTATGCATTACAGAGCTATGATTCCTAAACCCTTTCTCCAATTTGGATGTGAAAACTCTCATATTGCAGCTGGGAGTGTGCACTTTCAGCCCATATTATATATATAATTGTATTTCTGAACATGTTTTTGTAAACAGCTAAAATAACAAAACTTGTGTCACTGTCCAAATATTTCTGGACCTAACTGTATTTTTGAGCACTGACTGGGGCTGTTCTATATAAACCCCAGAGAGCCAGCTCCCACTGCCAATCAATAGAGATTCTATCCTGATCTGTGCCTCTGTCCTGAGCTCCTGTATTTTGACCTGATATTCTGGTTCATTGACCTCCCCGCTCGATGTCTGATTCTGTCCCTGATGTGATTTCCAGGATCTGACCCGGCTTTTTAACTATCCCTCTTGCCAGTTTGTGCCACCGAACAGTAGTTGACTCTGTGGCCCTTACTCAGTGACCTCAATTTAAGTACCAATCTCTGTACAGAGGTTAAAGGATAAACCCCTGGGTTCTGGGAAATGTACTAGCTTGCACCAATCCTGTTTGATGTAGCCATTTTGGAGCTGCCACGTGACTACTAACTGTGCCTGCATGATAGACTTTTTAGACCAGGCCACCTTATTCCATTAATTCACTATCCATGGTCTATGATGTAGGTTAGTTTAGGACTGGTTCCAACTCCATGAGAACAGAAAGGCGCAACATCCCCATATATAATAGATGCACTACTTACTACTAGAGATGAGCGGACCCATGGAAAAAGTTCAATTTGGGACCTGGACTTGACCTGAACCCCAATGGAAGTCACAAATTGGGCCGTTTGGGTCTCCACCCACATGCAGCCAGCCTATAAACAAAACACTTCAGGGCGTGGGTGAGCAGCGTTTTTCCATTTATGTTTTTTAGGACCCTCTACATCTGATCATGCTGTTGTTACCCCCAGTGTGAGCCAATCAAACACTGCAAATGGCTCACACTAAGCTGAGCACCGAGTGTACCCCAGCACAGCAATGCTCATCCAAGTAGTCAGCAGTGTAATGTTACCGCTAGGGGAGCCGGAACTCCGCCAATATGCAGTGCAGCTATGTGTGATATAGAACAAGCCCACTAGATGTCACTAGCTTCCGCATATGGTTGTAATAAGATAGTCGTAAAAACTGAGGTCAGAGTCAAGTGAGGGCCGGAGGTTAGAAGTCTGAAGCTGACTTCAGAAGCCGGAGGAGAACCGAGCCAAAATCAGGTGACAAGCCAAAGTCGGGGACCGGGAGAGCAAGTCAGTAGGCAGAGGACATGGAGACAGAACAACCAAATAGGGAGCAGGAGAGGGAGATTGGGAAGACGGACAAGACGGGGAAGACAGGATTCAGGGAGACGAGGACTGGATAGCGGGCAGTATCAGAGCAAACTCACAGGGACCAGAGGCGCACACTGCAGAGCAGGAACTATAACTTGCACTGACCCTAGGAACACGACACCAAGATAAGGCAGTGTGACCCCGGGAATGAGGCACGGAAGGATAAGCTCCTCCGACCTGACCCAATACCGGGGAACACAGATAGCAGGACGAATCACCTATGAAGGCTCTGCAACAGCAGAGTCCTACATGAATTGTGACAAGCAGCATACATAAAGTTCCCGAACTCCGAACCCAAACTCTTTTTTTTTGTAAAGTCTGTGTTTGGTACTAACACCGAACACCGAACCTCAGGGTTGCTCACCTCTACTCTATCTAATAGTTACATTTGGATATTAAAGCTTGAAGAAAAAAAAAAGCATGGAATAACCTTTAGCAATAAGGCAATGAATCATTGATTACATATGTGGATGCTTCTGTCTTCCCTTCGATTAGAGTTATTACTCTTCTCAATGCACATGACAGAAGTAAGCTCCTGGCCATTCATAGACGGATCACCATGTCCTCCTCTACGGTGTAAAAGAACGGTAACTGCATAGGCTTAGTATAAAATATCATATCTCTTTAAATGAAACAAAATAAAAAAAATCTTATTCCACAAGAGTCGGCACAGCATGGTTAACAATTCATAAAACAAATATAAAATTCTGACCAAGGAGAACGCCTTCCGTCCTACCCATGGTCTTTAGTTTAAAAATTAGAAAAAGAGACCCAAAGGAATTTCAAGTAAAGAATTCAAGCCCAAGCCTGAGCTATAGCGATACATTATTAATAGGCGCGGTATTATTAGTTCTACATACATATTCTCCATGTGGACTCTGCAGAGAATAGAAAAGTTGAAATAGGTTTTACATACATTAATGAACTAAAGAAAACAGCTGTTGCCTTCATTAACTGTTAACGGCAGGAATAAGTCAATATAGCATAACAAGAGATGAAAGAGGTATGTTATGTTAATTAACTGCTTGGCTTGGCATAACCTGAAATGTGATGTGCAAGATGACCAGCTGCAAAATAAATGTGCATATATATATATATATATATATAGTACAGACCAAAAATTTGGACACACCTTCTCATCTCTAGAACAACTGTTAAGAGGAGACTTTGTGCAGCAGGCCTTCATGGTAAAATAGCTGCTAGGAAACCACTGATAAGGACAGGCAACAAGCAGAAGAGACTTGTTTGGGCTCAAGGACACAAGGAATGGACATTAGACCAGTGGAAATCTGTGCTTTGGTCTGATGAGTCCAAATTTGAGATCTTTGGATCCAACCACCATGTCTTTGTAGAAAAGGTGAACGGATGGACTCTACATGGCTGGTTTCCACCGTGAAGCATGGAGGAGGAGGTGTGATGGTGTGGGGGTGCTTTGCTGGTGACACTGTTGGGGATTTATTCAAAATTGAAGGCATACAGAACCAGCATGGCTACCACAGCATCTTGCAGCGGTGTGCTATTCCATCCGGTTTGCGTTTAGTTGGACCATCATTTATTTTTCAACAGGACACTGACCCCAAACACACCTCCAGGCTGTGTAAGGGCTATTTGACTAAGAAGGAGAGTGATGAGGTGCTACGCCAGAAGAACTGGCCTCCACAGTCACCAGACCTGAACCCAATCAAGATGGTTTGGGGTGAGCTGGAACGCAGAGTGAAGGCAAAAGGGCCAACAAGTGCTAAGCATCTCTGGGAACTCCTTCAAGACTGTTGGAAAACTATTTCCGGTGACTACCTCTTGAAGCTCATCAAGAGAATGCCAAGAGTGTGCAAAGCAGTAATCAAAGCAAAAGGTGGCTACATTGAAGAACCTAGAATATAAGACATATTTTCAGTCGTTTCACACTTTTTTAAGTATTTCATTCTACATGTCTTAATTCATAGTTTTGACGCCTTCAATGTGAATCTACAATTTTCAGAGTCTTGAAAATAAAGAAAACTCTCTGAATGAGAAGGTGTGTCCAAACATTTGGTCTGTACTGTATATACAGCTCTGGCAAAAATGAAGAGACCACTTCAAAATTGTCAGTTTTTCTGATTTTTCTCTTAAACTCTGCAAATGACGTATGAATCAAGTCACATACAAGGTTATCCTGGAAAAACCGTTGCTTCTTTCTGCTCAGGCAATGTTCCCCAACTCTGAGGACTGTTTTTTCCAGCAGGACAATGCACCATGCCACACAGCGAGGTCAATCAATGTGTGGATGATGGACCACCACATCAAAACCCTGTCATGGCCAGCCCAATCTCCAGACCTGAACCCCATTAAAAACCTCTGGAATGTAACCAAGATGAAGATGGATAGTCACAAGCCATCAAACAAAGAAGAACTGCTTACATATTTGCTCCAGGAGTGGCATAAGGTCACCCAAAAGTAGTATGAAAGACTGGTGGAAAGCAGCCAAGACGCATGAAAGCTGGGATTAAAAATCATGGTTATTCCACACAATATTGATTTCTGAATCTTCCTGAGTTAAACATTATTAGTATTGTTGTCTCTAAATGATTACGAACTTGTTTTCTTTGCATTATTTGAGGTGTGAAAGCTCTGTGCATTGTTCTGTTATTTTGACCATTTCTCATTTTCAGAAAATAAATACAAAATGTATTGCTTGGAAATTCGGAGACGTTGTCAGTAGTATATAGAATAAAAAAAAACTATTTATATTTTACTAAAAAATATACCTATAAAGAGAAAAATCAGAAAAACTGACAATTTGGAAGTGGTCTCTTAATTTTTGCCAGAGCTATATATATATATATATATATATATATATATATATATATATATATATATATATATACAGAGAGAGAGAGAGAGAATATGTATATAAACATTTTTTTCTTGTTTCTTTAGTTTTAATGCTCTGTCGGGAGATGATTATGCTATATGTAGCCACACAGTTGTTGTAAGGGGATTTGCAGCCTTTTACTAGCATGTCTTAATTTATTGAATGTTTATCGTTAGAATTTAGGAATAAGGCAAACTGCAATGTGACAATGGTACAGTTGCTTCGGTAATATTGCTTCCCTGTGTACTGGATATATCCTATATATGTATAACACAATTGTGTCAATATATTCCATGACATTTACCACCATTTATACCGAGAATGAAAGGGCTGTGGTTCTCTATAGATCCTTTAAAGGGGTTAGCTCATCATCTGTAAGAGGTAAAATTGCTAAGTGCTTTTAAAAACATGAAACTTTACGGTTAAACTTATTTTTTTAAAAATTCTCACTGTTCTCATGAAAGGGGGCATTTTTACATTTATTGTTCATTGCTTGTTGCCTAGGTTGGCAGTCTCCGCTGCAGCTTATCAGAGGTGACAGGTCTCCTAGACAAGGTAGCTTTCTTCTAAAGAGCTTGCAAGGACTGTTCTCAAATGTATCACCTGTATCCATCCGATGCTGGAGAGGCAAAGCTGCAAAATAGCAAATAGCTCCAATTAGAAATGTAGTATAGTTCTCCTGATTAATTATGTCACTTATCTCATGAGCAGGGCATTGCAGGAGCTAAGGTATTCATGGTTATGACCATGAGCAACTAACTAACTGTTACTGTATGAGTGGTGGTAACCATTGATACCTAAGCTACTGCAATGCCCTGCACATGAGGTAAGAGACATAGCTAAGCAGGAGAACTGTACTACATTTCTAATTGGAGATATTTTCTAATATTATTATTATAAAACACCTACTGCATATTGGGATAGGATCTTGGACATGGGAATACCCCTTTAAATTGGCAGATTAGCCTCTTCTTGGTTCTTAATTTCTCTTCTTTTTTTATGATTTATTTCACTAATGACTGTTTTTAGTTGTTATAGATGATAGAAGGTGACCTAATTAAAGGGGTTGTCCAGACTATTGTATTTTTTTACTATGGGCCTAAAGCAGGTTTTACACGCTGCGGCAGCGCTAGCCGATGCTAGCGATCCCGAGCGCGATAGCACCCGCCCCCGTCGTACAGCCAATATGTGTTGATCGCTGCCATAGCGAACATTATCGCTACGGCAGCGTCACACGCACATATCTGCCCTGTGACATCGCTGTGACCGGCGAACCGCCTCCTTTCTAAGGGGGCGGTTTGTTCAGCGTCACAGCGATGTCACAGCAGCGTCACTGAACCGCCGCCCAATAGAAGCAGTGGTGCGGAGATGAGAGGCCGGAATATGCCGCCCACCTCCTTCCTTCCTCCTTTTCCGGTGGAGGCAGGTAATGAGATGTTTGTCGTTCCAGCGGCGTCACACACAGCGATGTGTGATGCCGCTGGAGCGACAAACAACATCGTACCGTCGCTGCAGTGATATTATGGAAATGTGCGACGTGACAATGAGCTACGTATTTGCGCTCGTTGATCCGTCGCTCATTTGCGTCACACACTGCGATGTCACTACCGGCGCCGAATGTGCGTCACTACCGACGTGACCCCGACGATATATCGGTAGCGATGTAGCAGCATGTAAAGCCTGCTTTAGAACTAACAAGCAGGTATTTGCTTACTGCCTGTCTGTCCTGCCCGGTGCAGATCTCTGCTAGCACAGAGCAGTCACAGACTCTGCTGATGTCACGTTGCCAGAGCAGCAGCTTCTCTTCCGCTCTGCTCTGTTGACAAGTCGTTACTGCCGACATCATGCTGATAATAACTGTCTTCCTGCTGCTGAATTGAGGGCAAGTGGCTATCAATCAACATGACATCGGCAGTCACGCCCCATTGACAGAGCACAGAGGAAGAGAAAGAGCTGCTCTGTTTATGTGAAGCTACAGAATCACCAGCAGGAGAAGTATGTGACCGCTCTGCGCCAGGAAAGCTCTGCACCGACCGGAACAGACAGGTAGTTAGCAACCACCTGCCTGTTAGTTCTTATGCCCATAGTTAAAAAATAAAATTGTTCTGGACATCTCCTTTAACTGTTTTCATGATGCAAATGATTGATTGACAAATTCTAAGTGAAAGCTACCAGCATTTTTCCAATGGTAAAAATTCGAAGAACCCATTATAACTGCGTAATCTGAATGAGGTTTCAGTTCTCTCCTCCCTTACTGCAGATATAGATGGAATATAAACCTACAAATACACACGAGACAAGAAGGCAGAAAGTAAAAAAAATCACATAAATATGTAGGTTAAAAATGAGTCACAGAATGAAGAGACGCCATCACCGTTGTAAGAGGCATAGACTGAATATAAATGCAGCTGCTACAGATACCCAGCACATAATGATGAAATGCACAGCGCATGAAGATGAGAGTATATGCCATATTATTATGTCATAAACCCTGGCAGATTACAGGTAGCAAATAACAATATACAAGTATACACCTCTGTTTTCAGAATAAAAAGAATATCTATTATGAACATATAATTAAATTATTATTATTATTTTATATATTATATTTTTTAATATTATTATTATTATTATTATTAGTGGTAGTAGTAGTACAGTAGAAGTAGTAGTAGTATTAATATATGTGTGTATGTGTGTGTATATATATATATATATATATATATATATATATATATATACACACATATATATATATATATATATATATATATATATATATATTATTTATGTTCTCTTTATTATTATTATTATTATTTTATATATTGTATTTTTTTATTCATTATTATTAATAATAATTAATTAATAATAATTAAAAATATTTATTAACAATATTATAAACAATAATACATATATATATATATATAAATTATTAATAATAATAATAATAATAATTACTATAGTAATAATAACAACAATATAAATAATAAATATAATATATAAAGTAATAATAATAATAATAATAATAATAATAATAATAATAATAATAATAATAAATATCTATTATTTTGTGCAGAGTGCTACAAAATAATAGATAAGAAAACATGTCCATTTAGGTCTCCCAGTCCCCACCTCCACCGGCATGGTCCAAGTCATGAACTTGGCTTCTCCTAATCCTTCTCCTAAGTGAGGTATCCCTCAATTTAAACCCCATTATTTTACTCTGAGATCCGAAAGAGCCTAAAACACTAAAACACTAATGGGTCAAGTAAAAAATGCACTGCACATTATGTACCGAAATGTGACACATTTTGGCATATTTAGCACAGGGTTGCCAGTTGTCCAGAAATCCCATTACAATACAAAGAATCTTGTCCATAAAAAAATTTGAAGAGTCTGTGACTTTTTTTTTAGACTGACAAAACAGATAATTTTGACTGTAATTATCATCATTTTACATTTTGCAGTGGCTGCAGATGATGTCTTCATATCAGAATTATGGGCTGTAGACATGGTATAATGAAAATGATTTATCATCGTTTTCCAATGTGTCCATAAAAAAGTATTGTTTGCCGCAATTTTTAAATAAGATTGTCCTGTAATCTTCCGTTAGAAGAAATCCTGTAGAGATCCGTTAGCAAAATGATTTCTGCTGGATCTGTTTTTTAACATGGGATTCTATGGAGGACGGATCTGTTAATGTATTGCTATTTATCTTCCATTTGAAATGGATCCTGTAATAAAAAAAAAAAAAACGGATCCAATACAAATGTAAGAATAGCAGATGGCTAAATAGCAATCTGTTAACGGATCTGTTCTCTATAGTCTTCCATATTAAAAAAAAAAAACCTCATCTGTCAGAAATCAGTTGCCGTATTTTCCAGATTGTGAGACGCACTTTTTTTCCCCCCAAACGTGGGGGATATGGCTAACTGGGGCGGTGGTGGTGGAGCGGGGTCATAGGAGGCAGGGTCAGCAATACTGACGGTGTTACTGCAGTGTTGTGACGGCGGCGGGTGCATTGAGCTGACTGCGGGCTCTATTGAATCACCTGCGGTTGATTCAATGAACTTCAAGAAAATGACTGTGAAGGCAGCGCAAGCGCAGATTGACGCGATGAATTTCAAGAAAATGTCCGCTGAGACCTTTGTACTCAAGCGCTGCCTCCATGGCCATTTTTTTTAAGTACATCCCGTCAATGGAATCTGCAGTCAGATCAGGCGCCCACCGCCGTAGTGACACCACAACACCTCATCTTGTGAACCTCCTGAGTCCTCCACTGCAGTGATACCCCCGCAGCACGCCAGCAGATCAATGGAGCCGGCTGCTGCGACACCCTCAAGGCTGCAGTCTCTGACCCTCGGTCCCCTGACCCTCCTGAGATGCAACTCCCCCTTCTCTGAGCCCGCAGAATCGCTCTGCTTCCCGTGACCTTCCTGAGCCGCTCCACCACCACCGCTCCCCCCTGGTGAACATTAGGCTACATGCGCACGCTGCTTTTTTTCCTGCTTTTTTGCTGCTTTTTTGGCTGCAGTTTATTTGTCAGAACTTTCTGACATTTGACTTCCCAGCAAAGTCTATGAGAAGTCAGATTTGTCATGCGCACGTTGCAGTTTATTTGTCAGCGTTTTATTTGTCAAAGGTTTGTGACAAATAAAATGCAGCATGTTCATTCTTCCTGCGTTGTTGTCAACATTTGTCACAAAAACGCAGCAAAAACGCAGGGTGTGAAAAACGCACCAAAAACGCACCGAAAACGCACCTAAAATTACATGCGTTTTTTGTGAAATTTTTTGTGACATTTCCAGGCTCTCTCTGACAAGGTGCAGTTTTGGCTGCATTTTGGCTGCATTTTGGCTGCAGTTTTGGCTGCAGTTTTGGCTGCAGTTTGTGAACACAAAAAGATGCAGCGTGCGCATGTAGCCTTAGGATTAAGACGCACTAAAATTATAAAACGGACCCTCATTTTAACTTAAAAAATATTTTTCCTATTTTTCTCCTCTAAATTTGGGGTGCGTCTTATAATCCAGTGTGTCTTATAAACCAAAAAATACGGTATTTAACAATAGACAAGAAAGTTGTGTTTGCAGAGCTTTTTTCCCAATGAATCTCTGCAGGATCCATCCTAATGGATGAGTCCTGAACATTAGAGTTGAGCGACTACTAACTATTCATACTCCTATACTCATAACGAGTACTGTCTAATACTCACGTGTTCATTCCAAATAGTGTGTGCAATGCAAGTCAATGTAACGAGTAACCCGAATTCCGAACTATTCGCTACTCACATGAATAGTATGGTATTCGGGTTACTCGTTACATTGTGAGTATTCCACATTGACTTTCATGGTACACGCTATTCGGAATGAATACATGAGTATTAGACAGTACTCGTTATGAGTATAGCATGTACGAATAGTTACGGTAGGTAACCGCTCAACTCTACCGGACATGTGAACTCAACCTAAGCCATCGATAAAAAAAAAATCAAAAGTCAAGTTGGCAACCGTGAACTAGATGCAAATTCCCACTCTCCCACCTTCCAAAACAATCATGCCCAATAATTTTACTTAAGGTCACTTTACACGCAACGACATCGCTAATGAGATGTCGTTGGGGTTACGGAATTCGTGACGCACATCCGGCCTTGTTAGCGACATCGTTGCATGTGACACGTACGAGCGACCGTTAACGTTCGAGAATACTCACCTTATCGTTGATCGGTTACACGCTGTCCAGTTTCCACATATCGTTGCTTTTGCAGGACACAGGTTGCTCGTCATTCCTGCAGCAGCACACATCACTATGTGTGCTGCCGCAGGAACGAGGAACCTCAACTTACCTGCGACCGTTGGCAATGAAGAAGGAACGAGGTGGGCTGGATGTTCGTCCCGCTCATCTCCACCCCTCTGCTTCGATTGGGCGGCCGCTTAGTGACGTCGCTGTGACGCCAAACGAACCGCCCCCTTAGAAAGGAGGCGGTTCACCGGTCACAGCGACATCGGTAGGTAGGTAAGTAGTGTGACGGGTCCGAGCGATGTTGTGCGCCACGGGCAGCGATTTACCCGTGACGCACAACCGATGGGGGCGGGTACACACGCTAGCGATCTCGTTAGCGAGATCGCAGTGTGTAAAGCGTCCTTTAATCCACAAAAAATATGCCTGGTATAAGAAGAAATAGCTCCCCAAGTGTCAAAATGGTAAAATTGCCGGAAGAGTTTGAAGAAAAATCTCACTTGTAAGGAACAACAATTTTACAACACATTTATATTTGTATACTTGTAATATCTTCTGATAAGGATTTTTTTTTTATAAATTACTCCTCATCTACGGTATATTATTGCGTCACAACATTCTCCATCCAGCTATACATTACTGCTTTCATCAAATCCTTCTGGAAAATGTGCCTTACGAGCACTTCATCTGCGGTGGCTTTATTTAGGGAGTTATTACTCTATTGAACTTGGCAGTGGCCTTTGTTCCATAATCTTTCCTTTAAGAAAACCTGAGTGGGATAGATCTTTTGTAAACCAGACACTTCTTTCTTTGAAAACACGTGGGAGTAAGCAACACTCGCCGAGCTTGTCACAAAATGGAATGGAATTGTTTTTCCAAGAAAAGTGGAATTTCCAATACAAGGGTCTATCACAGTCACAGTCACGGTCCCGAACACCTGTCATCTGGGGGCTATGTGATTTATGCAGCTTTAAACATGGAAGTTTATACCAGATTAATATCTTTTTATGTTCAATTCAATAGTTTTATTTAATTACTTCTGTGTTTGATAAATGCAATCGCATGTTTACAAATAGAGTTCATTTGAAATTCTTTAAAGGGAACCTGTCACCAGTTTTTTGCCCTATAAGCTGCGGCCACCACCAGTGGGCTCTTATATACAGCATTCTAACATCCTATATATAAAAGCCCAGGCCGCTGTGTAGAATGTAAAAAACACTTTATAATACTTACCTAAATCGGTTGCTGTGGTGTATGTGGCTCAAATAGGCGTCTTCGTCCTCCGGTGCCGGCGCCGCCTCCTTCGGCCATCTTGGTCGACACCTCTGTCGTCCATCTGAAGCCGCAGTGCATGACGCCTCTGACGTCATACACACTCGCCGGCATTCAGGTCCTACGCAGGGCAGATCAAAGTATTGTAGTGCGTGCGCGGGACCGGTGACAGAAAGAGGAGGAAGATGGCCGAAAGAGGAGGTGTCGTCACTGGAGGACGAAGACGCCAATTTCAGCCATATCAACCGCAGCAACCGGTTTAGGTGAGTATTATAAAGTGATTTTTACGTTCTACACAGCAGCCTGGGCTCTTATATACAGCATGTTAGACTGCTGTATATAAGAGCCCACTGGTGGTGATCGCAGCTTATAGGACAAAAAATTGGTGACAGGTTCCCTTTAAAGGAATAGTCCACTAGATGATCTTTTATTAGAAGTCTAACCAAAAATAATCATATACAATCATATAATGTCTTACTGCTGTGATTTCCAAGGTTGGACACCTCTCTATAAAATGCATGAACCATAGTGCGAATATGTAATGAGTATGGTTGTATTATTGGAATCCCTTTTATTGCTAGTAGGTGATCAATGATGTTTCATTCCATTCATTTTAGCTTGATATAGCCTTCAAAAAATGGCAAAGGAAAAAAAAAAATTATCCCATGATACTTTGTTGGTTCTTGTTAAAGGGAACCTCTCACCAGATTTGGGCCCTATAAGCTGCGGCCACCACCCTTGGGCTCTTATATACAGCATTCCAGAATACTGTGTATAAGAGCCCCGGCCGCTATGTAGAATGTAAAAAAACACTTTATAATACTCACCTAGGAAAGGGGTCCGGTCCGATGGGTGTCGCTGCTCCCCGGTCCGGTGCCTCTTCTATACTACGATCGCCATCCTCCTTCTACTCAGCCCAGTGTGGATGACACGTGAATGTCATCCACACAGACCAATACTGCAGTCCTATGCAGGCGCACTTTAACCTGTCCTGTTGAGGGCAGATCAAAGTACTGTAATGAGCAGACGCAAGGAAAGGTGGAAGACCGTCCGCACATGTGCACTACATTACTTTGATCTGTCCTGAGCAGTCCACCTGTGCAAGACCTCAATGCCGGCCTGTGTGGATGACGTAGGATGTGTCATGCACACGGGCCTCAGAAGGAGGAGGACAGCGATCACCACAGAGAGGAGGTGCCAAACCGGAGAGAGGAAGCCCCGGACCGAAGAGCAGCAACACCCATCACACCAGATCGTCCCTTAGGTGAGTATTATAAAATAGTTTTTTATGTTCTACACAGCGGCCTGGGCTCTTATATGTAGTATTCTGGAATGTTGTATATAAGAGCTCAGTGGTGGTGGCCGCAGCTTATAGGCCCCAAATCTGGTGCTAAGTTCCCTATAATGCAATATGCATCTATATGGGGCACCACCAGTAGATCCTCATTAGATCCAAAATCCATTGCAAAATGAAGTGAACATACCGGTATATTCATTCTTAATGAAACTCACAGAGATTTAAAGGTGGACACAACTGTAGAAAAGGTGGAAACAATGGTAGCAAATATATTCTAGTGGAATTGAATTCCAAGTAGAATATTACAAAAATCTGGATTTGACAAAATCTGGATTATTTTTTTTTAGAAATTGTTTCCTCACAGGTTCAGCATATGACATCAAAAGGTTAAAAAAATAAATACGCACCATACTACTCACCCCTCCAGCCCTTCTGCTCCTCCCAGCCATCTGGTCCTTGTTACATCTTCTTCCCACCTCCACAGGCACTGAATCCCAGATGTTATCATTCTAGGTCAGGACTTCACTTCCAGATTTGCTTTTAAGCAAATCGGTCAGCAGGTTTTAGCTCCATAATCTGAAAGCAGCATAACATAGGGCATGAGAGCCTGATTCCAGTGATGTATCACTTACTGGGCTGCATGGTATAGTTTTTTTTATATAATCCCTGTTTTGTCTGATGTAGAGGTAGAAGAGATAAGACTTTTGTGCTGTGTATAACTCCGCCCACACCACTGATTGGCAGATTCCTGTGTATACTGTAAATTGTCAATAAGCTGCTAATCAGTGGAGAGGGCAGGGTTACACAGATTTTAGCTAAACTGATGTGCAGGTGAAACCTAGTCTATTAGTGATCATCTCCAGCTGATAAAACACTGATTGTATTAATACTACAACACACAGCCAAATAAGTGGCACATCCCTTTACCCCTACATTATGGTACTCTCATATTAAATAGCATCAACCTACTGACATATTCCCTTTATGAAAGCTCTGGATGGTTCTGTGCTTGCGCATGCAAGGTCATGGCGCAACATCATGACCTTATGCATACTTAAGCAGGAGCATCCAGGGCCTCATCAGAGCCAGACGTCCCGGACTAGTGTGAGGAGGATTCAGTGCACATGATGGTGGTAAGAAGAAGCGACGAGGACCTGATGGGTAACGATGAGGACCGGAGGGGCCGGAGAAGTGAGTGATAAATTAAGTATAAGGATTTTTTCTTAATTTACATCTTACATGTATTATGCTCTTGGGTCTGGGGCAACCACAAAGCATAATAAGAGACATTCAATCCACGGAGAATAACTTCTCTGCAAAATTGAATCTCCTAGAAACATTTTCACAAACATTCTAATTTGAATTTTGCCTGAGTGGCTCCACTCTAATAGTAAAGTTCCCTTAGAATACCAATTGGGTTCAGCCATATTTTGGATCCAGCCAAGGGCAGACACAAAAAGAAGAGAGTGCATGAACAGTATGAGGGTCTTTGGCATTACAATAGTTTATCACAATGCACTCCTTCATGAGATGCTTTGGAGGTGGTAGTGTCTCTCTTACCATTTGGGCCCCTGTGCAGCTGCACAGGTTGCCTCAATGGTATGTCCACCCCAGGATATAGCCTTCTGCTATGCTCTTTCACAGATACAGTTTTTACAAACATCAACAACTGTCATGGTGGCACAGGGTCTGTGGAGACTACAGATTCTGGCACTCGGCCTTCTACCTTCTCTGATGTTTATGATCATTGCAGGGAGACTCGGGTGTCGACCCACAGACTTGTAGTTCATAGTCAGGCTAGCAGGAGTTAATCTCTGCTGAGCTGCTTGTTAGTCTTCTTTGATCAGATGTTGTGGGGGAGCGAGTCACATTCACTCCTTTCCTATATCATGTATGCTTGTTGGACACTTCCTTTAATGCCAGCTATAGCTTCTCTATACTGGTCTGGTGAGGTGTTGTGATCCAGACTTACTGATGATTGTACTACTTTATTGCTGTGAGTGGTTGTGGTGTTAACCCTTGTTGTCCTTTTCTTGCTGCCTTACTTCTCTTGCTTTTCTCCTTAGTTTCTTACTGTTTATTTCTGTGAGTTTGTAGCATGTCTGAGTTTTGTTTTTTTCCTTGTATGTCTTAATCTGTGTTGTCATCACACTCCTGCCCTATCCTTCCTGCGGGGAGGGGGAAACAGTTTAATTCTAGTCAGGAGAATAGTAAGGCTCAGGACTCCGGAATCTCCACCATCAGGGGTAATCCGGAGGTCACGAATAGCCTAGGATACCCTAGTGTGAGGGACAGTATAGGAGCTCGCTGTCCCTTGCTATTGGGACAAATTTGTTTGGGGCCCTCGTTAGTAAAACATCCTATATTTAGGTTCGGAAAACAACTTTTATTAAATCAGGAATTACATGCCTACTTCTAATATTAAATAGTGGAATAATGCAAAAACTGTAAGCAGATGAAGTATATAAAAACTAATATTAAAGTATATCTAATATATAAAGTTGAATGTGTGTGTGTATGTCCGGGATTGGCATCCTCACCGTCGCAGCTACAGCCACAAAATTTTGCACACTCACACGTCTGGACCCCGAGAGCGTCATCGGGTATGTTTCAAGGGGAAATTTTAACCCCGCTCTTTACAGTTATTCGCCAAAAAACCTGCCTCCATTAAAGCGAATGGAGCTGGGAGCCACAGTGTAGCCACAACTTCAGAAGAATGCGCAGCCACGCCCTTATATGAAATGTTGCCGTGTCACAATGCAGCCAGGGAAAGAGACAGACACAGACAGGGAAAGAGGCAGACACAAAGAGACAGACAAAGAGATAGACTGACAGGGAAAGAGAGGGAAAGAGAGAGACAGGTTAAGAGACAGACACAGACAGGTAAAGAGACAGACACAGGGAAACAGACAGACAGGGAAAGAGAGGGAAAGAGACAGACAGGGAAAGAGACAGAGATAGATAGACAGACCGACAGGGAAAGAGATTGAGACAGACGGAGAAAGAGACAGAGACAGTCAGAGACAGACAGGGGAAGAGACAGACAGACAAAGATAGAGAGACAGAGAGATATATACAGAGGGGGAGACAGATGGAGAATGGGAGAGAAACAGAGAGACAGTTACTATCCCGGGCGTTAATATATTCTATTTATAATTCTATCCCAGGAATGTTAATACATTCTATTTTGTTAACAGCAGTTATTAACCCGGGCGAAGCCGGGTAGTACGGCTAACATATATATATATATATATATATATATATATATAACACTGCTCCGTACACTATATGTAACTATTGGTGTGTTAAAGGTAAACCACTACTTGAAGGTTTTGGCATGGCATGCAATAGTCTTCCATTCCTGATATATTCAATGTGAGGTCCGTCAAGTAGATTTTAAAATAACTTTGGCGCAGCAACTAAGTATAGGTTGACGTAAACATTTTAAGCAGGACATCATGGGGTGAGCTAGAGTGAAACCTATTTCATGCATCATCTATCCAATGCCATTGCTAATAGTGGGTTCAGTGTACTGAGGGTCCCAGGCCAAATGCCCCTCTTCTAAATTTGGCCGTGAAATAAGTCGTGCATTCTTTTGGGCCGTAGAACACAGTGAGAAGCTATTTCATGGATCATCTCTCCAATCGCTTGTCTAGAGGACGGTCTCCTGTAGTGAGGAGCTTTGAGCAGATGTCCCTTTTTCATTATGAATGTAAATTGTGCATGGAACGGTAAACAGGCTTTTTTTTTATTATTATTCCAGATAACTTTTCTGCTGACATAGGCTTACAACAATAAAGGATGACATTGAATTATTTATCATGTACTTTTTACATTCAGGACGCTGCCATGTAGTCAACACGATGATAGAGAGATTGCAGATGTTTACATGTTCCTCTGTTGATAAATTTGGCGAATCTCTTGCCGTCCATTCACCGGAAAATCAGATCGGTTCTAGAATGAATGCATATTTCTGGTGAAAATAATAGTAGGAGCCATGCTGCTTCCACTAATTAAAGGGAACCTGTCACCAGATTTGGCGACTATAAGCTGCGGCCACAACCAGTGAGCTCTTATGTACAGGATTCCAGAATACTGTATACGAGTATAAGAGCTCAGGATACTCAGTATAATGTAAAAATCACTTTTATAATACTCACATAGGGGGCAGTCCATTCCGATGACAGTCGCTGCTCTCCGGTCCGGTGCTTCCTCTCTCCAGTTTGGCGCCTCCTCTCTACTGCAATCTCCTCTCTCTTTCTTCCCAACCCATTATACGTCATCCATAGAGGCCTCCATTGAGGCACAAGTGCACTTTGATTGCGACAACAAAAGGACAACAAGGGTTAATACCACAAGCCCTCAAAGCAATAATGCACCACAACCATCGGTAATTCTGGATCACAACACCTCACCAGACCAGTATAGAGAATCTATAGCTGGAATTAAACAAAGTGTCCAGCCAGTATATATAGGAGCGGAACAAATGTGACTGGCTCACCTCCACAGCATGTGATTAAAGGAGACTAACAAGCAGCACAGCAGAGATTAAAGCGGGCTTTACACGCTAAGATACTTCTAGCAATTGCTAGCGATATCGTACGCAAAATCACCCACCCCCGTCGTGCATGCGATATCGTTTGATTGCTGCCGCAGCGAACATTATCGCTACGGCAGCGTCACACGCGCTTACCTGGTTGGCGGCGTCACTGTGACTGCCGAACAATCCCTCCCTCAAGGGGGAGGTGCGTTTGGCGTCACGGTGACGTCACCGCAATGTCAATAAGCGGCCGGCCAATCAAAGCAGAGGGGCGGAGATGAGCAGGACGAACATCCCGCCCACCTCCTTCCTTCCTCATTGCGGGCGGGACGCAGGTAAGGTGAGGTCCCTCGCTCCTGTGGTGTCACACACAGTGATGTGTGCTGCCGCAGGAACGAGGAACAACATCTATAAACAACCATTAACAATTTTTGGTTTTAGGACGACCTCTCCATTGTGAACGATTTTCACCACTTTGGAGGACGTTTAAGGTCGCTGGTAAGTGTTACACGCTGCGATACCATTAATGAAGCCGGATGTGCGTCACTAACGACGTGACCCCGACGATAAAACATTAACGATATCGTAGCGTGTAAAGCCCCCTTAACTCTTACTAGTCTGTCTATGAACTACAAGTCTGTGGGTCGACACCTGAGTCTGCCTGCGCTGATCACAGACTTAGAGAAGTTAGCAGGCAGAATGCCAGAATCTGTAGTCTCCAGAGATTCTGACGCTGCCATGACAGGTGTCGATGTTTGTAAAAAATCTCCATATGACAATATGATTTTGGGGTAGATTTGGCAGCACTAAATTCTTTTGTTCTGATTTTTTTTTTCACTTTGATTATTAATTAATTTTATATTTTGATAGATTGGAATTTTATGGATAGGACAATACTAAATATGTATTTTATTAATAATTTTATTTTTAAGGGGGAAAAGGTGATTTAAAGTTTGATGTGTTTTAAATGTTTTTTTTTAGATTCGTTGTACTTATGATTGGCTCAACTATACACAGCAATACTATAGAATTAGATACAGTCATATGAAAAAGTTTGGGCACCCCTATTAATGTTAACCTTTTTTCTTTATAACAATTTGGGTTTTTGCAACAGCTATTTCAGTTTCATATATCTAATAACTGATGGACTGAGTAATATTTCTGGATTGAAATGAGGTTTATTGTACTAACAGAAAATTTGCAATCCGCATTTAACCAAAATTTGACCGGTGCAAAAGTATGGGCACCTCAACATAAAAGTGAAATTAATATTTTGTAGATCCTCCTTTTGCAAAAATAACAGCCTCTAGTCGCTTCCTGTAACTTTTAATGAGTTCCTGGATCCTGGATGAAGGTATTTTTGACCATTCCTGTTTACAAAACAATTCCAGTTCAGTTAAGTTTGATGGTCGCCGAGTATAGACAGCACGCTTCAAATCATCCCACAGATTTTCAATGATATTCAGGTCTGGGGACTGAGATGGTCATTCCAGAACATTGTAATTGTTCCTCTGCATGAATGCCTGAGTAGATTTGGAGTGGTGTTTTGGATCATTGTCTTGCTGAAATATCCATCCTCTGCGTAACTTCAACTTTGACACTGATTCTTGCACATTATTGTCAAGAATCTGCTGATACTGAGTTGAATCCCTGCGACCCTCAACTTTAACAAGATTCCCAGTGCTGGCATTGGCCACACAGTCTCAAAGCATGCTGGAACCGCCACCAAATTTTACTGTGGGTAGCAAGTGCTTTTCTTGGAATGCTGTGCTTTTTTGCCTCCATGAATAACGCCTTTTTGTATGACCAAACAACGCAATCTTTGTTTCATCAGTCCACAGGACCTTGTTCCAAAATGTAACTGGCTTGTGCAAATGTGCTTTTGCATACCTCAGGCGACTCTGTTTGTGGCGTGCTTACATAAACGGCTTCTTTTGCATCACTCTCCCATACAGCTTCTCCTTGTGCAACGTGTGCTGTATTGTTGACCGATGCACATTGACACCATCTGCAGCAAGATGATGCTGCAGGTTTTTGGAGGTGGTCTGTGGATTGTCCTTGACTGATCTCACCATTCTTCTTCTCTGCCTTTCTGATATTTTTCTTAGCCTGCCACTTCTGGGATAACATGAACTGTACCTGTGTTCTTCCATTTCCTTACTATGTTCCTCACAGTGGAAACTGACAGTTTAAATCTCTGAGACAATTTTTTGTATCCTTCCCCTGAACAACTGTGTTGAATAATCTTTGTTTTCAGATCATTTGAGAGTTGTTTTGAGGAGCCCATGATGCCACTCTTCATAAGAGATTCAAATAGGAGAACTACTTGCAAGTGGCCACCTTAAATACCTTTTCTCATGATTGGATACACCTGCCTATGAAGTTCAAAGCTCAATGAGGTTACAAAACCAATTTAGTGCTTTAGTAAGTCAGTAAAAAGTAGTTAGTAGTGTTCAAATCAAGAAATTGATAAGGGTGCCTATACTTTTGCATCGGTCAAATTTTGTTTAAATGCGGATTGCACATTTTCTGTTAGTACAATAAACCTCATTTCAATCCAGAAATATTACTCAGTCCATCAGTTATTAGATATATGAAACTGAAATAGCTGTTGCAAAAACCCAAATTGTTATAAAGAAAAAAGGTTAACATTAATAGGGGTGCCCAAACTTTTTCATATGACTGTATACCTGCAGATATTAGCGCCATATGATAGCTGAATAACACAGCTATTATCTGCCGAGGATGGTGCAGGCTCAGCTGTTGAGCCGGCTCCATATACCTGATCTTGAAAAGTGTTGAAAATGTACAGAGCTCATCATTAAGGGGTTACACTTTTAGTTTCTTTAAATTTTAATTTAAACTTTTAATTCTGCACAGAATGTTGAGCCTAAAAAGAAGAAAATATTAAAAGAAGGTAATCTACTTTAGGAATCTATTGCTATACTCCTGTGTCTACTCTCAGTAATGGAATGTAGACCAACATACTGTAATTAATTGAAATCCATTCAAAAATTATATTTTTTTATTGAACTAATTAAAATGATTTAATAACTCATTTTAAATTACATATCGGACTGGACTAAGGATATTTCATTTTACAAATAATATAGAGAATATAGGCTTATGTGTCTAGGAAGAATTATTTATAAGGTGTTAACAAAGTGATATTGCTTATAAGGCTTTCAAATTGGAGCAGCATGTCAGACATCCAACTTTCTTTTCATTCTTTATGGGACAGTCACAAGGAGGTTTTTCAGGCATTGCCAACTGTCATGGCGACATCAGGATCTGTGAAAACTACAGATTCCGGCACTCTGCTTTCTAACTACTCTAATGTCTGTGATCAACGCAGGGAGACTCAGACGTCGACCCACAGACTTGTAGTTCATAGGCAGGTTAGCAATAGTTAATCCCTGCTGAGCTGATTGTGAATCTCCTTTGATCACATCCTGTGGGGGAACCAGTTGCATTTACTCTTCTCCTTTACATGCGGGCTGGACAATTTTATCAATGCCAGCTATAGTTTGTCTATACTGGTCTGGAGAGGTTGTGTGATCAAGACTTACTGGTGGCTGTAGTTTATTGCTGTGAGCAGTTGTGATGTTAACCCTTGTTGTCTTTTTGTTGCTGCCTTATTTCTCTTGCTTTTCTCCTAAAGGCTACTTTACACACTGCGACATCGCTAGCGATCTCATTAGCGATGTGAAATTCTAGATCGCAAGTGCGATCTTTTGAGATCGCACATAGGTCATTTTACGCATGTGCGATCTCGAAAGATCGCACTTGCGATCTAGAAGTTCACATCGCTAATGAGATCGCTAGCGATGTCGCAGCATGTAAAGTAGCCTTTAGTCTCATAATGTTTTTTCCTGTGAATTTGCAGTGTGTCTGAGTTTTTTTTCTCTGTCTTTCTTTATTTGAATTGCTGTCACACTCCGGTCCCTTCCTTCCCTGTGGAGGGGGGAACAGATTAGTTCTGGTCAGTGGAATAGCCAGTCACAGGACTCAGGTATCTCCACCATTAGGAGTAAACTTGAGATTAGGGATAACCTATGGTCCTCTAGTGTGAGGGACAGTATAGGAGCCTCCTGTCAATTGCTCTCCTGCAGTCACATTGTGACAGGGGCTGATGGAGAGAGCCAATCACAGTGTTCGGCTGTCATATAGGGAATGAATGAAGCGACGGTCAAGCTCATTTCTAACTGGGATAAAATTGCCTGTTGGACCCCTTACGGTAAAGTTGGTTTTGTTGGCAGTTGCTAACAATCGAATCCAGAGCAGATTTAAAAATAAAAATTGATATTTTATTGGTTCCTATAGTCTTACCATCAATTTTGACACTTTGATCATTTAGGCTCAGTATCCTCAGTATCCCATGTGGGGTCTGGCTAGTGAGTTGCGCCGATAGATAGTTTTCAGTTGCACAGCACATCTCTGACAGTCTGGCAGCCAGAGGGCAATGTTTTTGGGGAATAAAATAAAATGGTTAAGGGCTTGATGGACCTCTGAAAAAGGGCTGATGAGTTGAAAGGTTTTTTTTATATTAGCGGGATAGTCAATATGACAAAATATTCAATGTGTGCTTCTTTACAATTATAGGAAACCTCTCAGCACATTGTTTATTTATGAAAGTAGCTGTGTAGCTGCTTGTCTTCCAATTAAAATGATACAATTTTTGTAGAGATTCAATGTGACAGTCTTAAGAAATCAAGCACAAAATCTTCCTTAAAGTGCATTGATACACCCCCAGTGCACTTCCAGCCTGATTTGCATAGGATTTTTACACTGGATTTCTCATCACTGTTACATCAAATCTCTTCAAAAAATGGATATTATTATTTGGGAGCAAACACCTATATAGCTGTAATATTATTTCCATATAACATGCTGACAGGTTCCCTTTTTATACTGTTTTGTTTCTCTTTGAGTAACAATATATAATGAGTGGATGTGTATATATTTGGCTTCACAATGCTTCTTAATTTTATTGTGACAAGGACACATTAAGCCCTTGAAACAACAGGGAGTAGGAGTCTAAAAAAGTCTGAATGGCTTGTGTCATGCTGTACAAAGGGCTAGTAAGATGTTGTGCAGCGTATTCCCCACTAGGTGGCAGCAGAGTAGTGAAGGAGAGACAAAGTCAAACTAACAGAATGGAGGCTGAAGTACAGCAGAGTAATTTCAGCAGGCAGTTAACAAGCGAACCACTAGGGGGCAATAGAGTAGTCAAACAGTCAGGGTCTATCCAGGAAAATCAAGTCACTGCAAGGGGAGTAGCAAAATCAAGTCAGAAAACAGAACCGAGTCGGAAGCCGGGAGATCAGGTATGCAGAGGGAAACACAAACAACAGACAGGAGCAGGAAGTCAGGGACTGGGACAGGCAGAGGAACGGGGAAGAATACAAGTCAGGACACAGTAGCAGGGAGGCAGGACAGATCGGGAACACTCACCAGAGCCAGTATACACGCTGCAAGGCAGAAATCTCACTGGCACTGACCCATAGGTAGAGAGGAAATATATAGCATCCTGGGATCCAGAACAAGACAAGGGAAGTTAACCCCTGACATGACCAGGCTAGAGCTGGGTGTAACCACAGCAGGGAAAAGCTGACCTGGAATATGATAGCTGGTGTGTAAATTACTAAATTTCAAATGTATTATTTTTTTTAAATTGTAAAAGGAAACAACTATAGCCAAAAATAAAAAAAAAAAACAAACAAAAAGCATTTAGCACAACAAAACAGAATGAAACGTTAGGTCATTTTCGGAGGACACATTCCCTTGGAACTATGCTGTGGTTTTCCATACCCAGTCATTCCTCTTTTTCTGCATTTCTTCCATGTACCTATGTTCATGTACTTCTCCATCCTGTTGGTCAGCCTTCTGTACTCTTGTCCGGGTCTCTGACTATAGACACATCCAAAGAATAGAGAGCGCAACGGCCAGGGTACTCCACTCCCGAGGTGGTAGAGAGTAGGGTACCAGTGCTGCCATGACTGTGTGCCATGTTTTTTATGACCTAACCATTGTGTCATCATTGTAAGCACAGAGTAATCCAGGCTACAGATAGCAGTAATGTTGCAGATTTTATTTATGTAAACACTGATACAATGTGTTCCGTCCAGAGCAGGTCCTCACAGATGCGGCGCAACACTGCAGAATCCCCCTCAGACCACCACTAGTTGTAGCTTGTGTTTCGTTAACAATCATATGTTTATTTTAACAGGAAGCCATACAACTGTTTGATTTGCTTTTTTACAGCTTGTTACATTTTCAGTTTGGTGTGATATTTTGTATAATAATGTTTTTTTTTGGTTTTTTTTTACTCATAGTTTATCTTCTGGATTGAAGATGACAGATGAAAAGAGTACACAATGATTCCAGCATCTCAGGTACTATCCAGCTATCTATCTATCTATCTATCTATCTATCTATCTATCTATCTATCTATCTATCATATCCATCTATCCATCTACCTATCCATCCATCTAGTCAAAATACTTGTACAAAAAGACAGGACTTTTATTAGCCCACGTGACGATGTTTTGGTTCTAATAGGACTTTTCTCAAGCAACAAATGTACATTCAAGGTATAAACAGTGATGTCAATCAGGTGAATAATTGTGAAATTGTTAATATTGACAAAATACCCATAGATATAAGGCTGAGTTCACGTCCAGTAATCATCCGTTAAAACAAATCCTGTAACAATCCATTGGCAAACACAACTTTGTTGCTGTTTTGACAAAATTGATTTTTTTTTTGCTGGTTTTTTAACATGGGAGTCTATGGAAAACGGGTCCATTAACTGATTGCTATTTATCTTCCATAAGTAAAATGCTTGCAGTTCCTCCATAGGAGAAATACTTTATCAATGTACCTCCACCATCTCAGAATAGAGCTAAAGTTGTGGTACACATAGAAAAGATACTTCTCCACAGCTACTATAAGTATATTAACATAAGCTGGCATCATGTTGGCACCCATTGCGGTCCCACTGTATGTAATACTCATCTTCAAATTTAAAAAAAATTGGGTTTCAAAACCAACTCGAAGAATGTGATAAGATCTTTAAGTTTATCAGCAAATTCAGTATGTTGAAATGTATTCTTCCCTGCTGTCTATCCTCTATAGTCAGTTAATGTGTATGGTGAAACTACATCAAAAGCTTAACAACCTATATTATTGTTGACGTTAGTGCTGCTTCAAATTTTTTTTGCCTCTATCTATGTATCTACTCCAAAAAAAATGACTCCAAAGTCAGATGATGAAAAAAATATTTTAATCAGTGTATGTTCTGTTTTGGCTCAAAATTGCAGAGTTTTTTTCGAGATTGAGAAAGGGTCTGTCATTTTGAACTGAAGTGATGCATGATTTAAATCCATTTTTTCATCACGCGACTGTAGAGTGCTGCCTCCATTTATAAGGCTTTTGTATGAAATTGGTTTTGGTGTTAACCTTGTCAGCTTTGCATCCATCTTTGCCTGGAAAAGTGCTGGTTTTATTTTTATCTATCTACTTACCTATCTACCTACCTATCTATCTATCTACCTACTTACATATCTATCTATCTATCTATCTACCTACTTACCTATCTATCTATCTACAGTGGCATGCAAACGTTTGAGCACCCCTGGTCAAGTTTACTGATATTCTGAACAATTAAGCAAGTTGAAGATGAAATTATCTGTAAAAGCCATAAAGTTAAGGATAACACGTATCCTCTGCATTTTAGACAAAAAATATATATATTTTTTACATTTTTAAATTCACAACAAAAAATAAAGTTGGCCAATGCAAAATATTGGGTACCCTGCATCGTTAGTACCCTGCAGCACCCCCTTTGGCAAGTATCAAAGCTTGTAAATGTTTTTTGTAGCCAGCCAAGAGTCTTTCAATTCTTGTTTGAGGGATTTTCACGCTTTTTTCCTTGGAAAAGTCTTCTTGTTCTGTACGATTCCTGGGTCCTCTTGCATGCACTGCTCTTTTGCGGTCTAGCCACAGATTTTCAATGATGTTCAGATCAGGGGACTGTGAGGGCCATTGTAAAACCTTCAGCTTGTACCTTTTGACATAGGCTAATGTGGATTTTGAATTGTGTTTAGGATCCTTATCCATTTGTAGAAGTCATCCTCTTTTCAACTTCAGCTTTTTTACAGATGGTGTTATGTTTGCTTGAAGAATTTGTTAAACTTTAATTGAATCCATTCTTCCCTCTACCCGTGAAATGTTCCCAGTGCCATTGGATAGAACACAACCCGAAGCATGATTAATCTACCCCCATGCTTAATGTTTGGCGAGATGTTCTTGTCATGACATTCTGTCTCCTTTTTTTCCCAAACATTTGGTTTGATCATTGTGGCCAAGGAGTTCTATTTTAACCTCATCAGTTAACACGACTTGTTTCTAAAATACATCAGTCTTGTTTAGATGTTATTTTGCATACTTCTGATGCTAAATTTTATGGTTAGGACGCAGGAGAGGTTTTCTTCAGATGACTCTTCCATGAAGGCCATTTTTCTGTAGGTGTCTCTGAACAGTAGAACAATATACCACAACTCCAGAGTCGGCTAAATCTTCCTGAAAGACTTTTGCAGTGAAGTGAAGGTTCTGATTTGCCACTCTAGCAATCCTATGAGCAGCTCTCACAGAAATGTTGCTTGGTTTTCCAGACCTTATAATGACCTCCACTGTTTCTGTAAGTGCCATTTCTGAATTACTTTTCGAACTGAGGAAAGGGCAACTTGAAAACGCTTTGCTATTTTCTTCTAGCTTTCTTCTGCTTTGTGGGCCTTCACCATTTTGATTTTCAGAGTGCTAGGCAGCTGCTTTGAAAAACCCATGGCTGTTGTTTTATTTGCACAAGGTTAGAGGAAGCTGGGTTTTTATAAAGTTGTGAAATTTGCATCATCTGACCTTTCCTAACTATAATAATGAACAAGCCACAAACCTAACAGGCTAATTAAGGTCTGAAATGATAGTCAAAGTTATCTGAGCACACAAATCTCCAAGGGTGTTCAAACTTTTGCATTGGCCCATTTTCATTTTTGTAGTTTTTAAAATGTTAAAAATGAAAATATTTTTTTTTGTTCTTACCTAAAATATAAAGGAAATGTGTCATCTTTAACTTTATGCCTTTTAGATATCATTTCATTTTCAACTTGATTAACTGTTCACAATAACAGTAATTTTGATCAGGGGTGCTCAAATTTCTGCATAGCACTGTATCTATCTATCATTTACCTTGGTTTGCACTAATTGTTTGGTGTTGTGATTTGGGTTACTTCATTTTTTTTCTATCATCTTTCTTTCTATCTTTCTATCATATTTCTTTCTTCCTTTCTATCATCTATCTTTCTTTCCTTAATTTTTCTTTCTATCACCTTTCTTTTTTCATCTTTCTTTCATTATCTTTCTTTCATTTTTTCTTTCTATCATTTTTTCATTTTTTTCTTTCTTTCTTTCTCTCTATCATTTTTTTTCTTTCTTCTTTCTTTCTTTTTATAACCTTTCTTTTTTCTTTTCTTCTTTCTTTCATCTTTCTTTCAATCATCTTTCTTTCTATTATCTTTCTAGCATTTTTCTTTCTTTCTTTCTTTCTTTCTATCATATTTCTTTCTTTCCATCATCTTTCTAGCATTTTTTTTTCTTTCTTTCTTTCTTTCTTTCTTTCTTTCTTTCTATCATCTTTCAATCATCTTTCTTTCTTTCTTTCTATCTATCATCTTTCTAGCATTTTTCTTTCTTTCTTATTTGTGAAGGCTCTGACATTTGCATTTATTTTATATTTCTAATGCTTATATTGTACCAGATAAGAGCTCGGTGGTGAGGTAAAGTTTTTCTGGTCTTTGACTTTCTGAGTGTCCCTGCCTTATAACAGTTGTTTTTTTGTGTAGCCTTCTAAAGGTCACAGTAAATTTGTGTTGTGATTGATGGCAGCGCCTGGGCCATAATCACAGTTCTGGTGTTCAGAGGCAAAGTACAACATGATGAAGTAGTTTTAAAGAACAGGGACCATGCTGAATTACTGACTCAGAATTAAATGTAGTTGACATTTTGAAGTAGTGAACAAAGAGTTAAGAAATAGAAAGTATCATATTTTTTTGCAAAGACCCCAGCTCTACTATCTTGAAATTCCTATTTGGCTTCATTACACTATTACAGTGTAGTATAAGAGTATGGAAATCATCCCAAACGGGAAAAAAAAAATCACGTTAAAATACAGATCAAAACTATATATTTTTTAAATTACAAAACTGCAATTTTACTATAAAAATCTATGTGATGGCTATAAATTAAAATGAAAAACAACACATATTAGATATTGCCTTGTCTGTACGAACTCCAATTCTGATATTATCATATTAGCTATTATGTACTGTAAACTTTGTTGGGTTTTTTTTGTAAGATTTTTTTCTTTAATCCTCCCGTATGGAAGCAAAATAAACACCAAACTAAAATTTGTGCAAAACCCTCAAGCAAAAAAGGCCAAACGCCCACAACTCTATGGGTGAAAAATAAAAATGTAACATCTCAGAATGTGTAAAACAAATGTATTCTGCAAAAGTAGTAACACATAAAAAAATGTAAATTTGGTATTGAAGATTAGTCACTAACCAACAGAATACAAAAATAAGGCTATTACGTCTCCCTAATCTCACTCTCTCTCTATATATTATATATAGTATATTTATATATATATATATATATATATATATATATATATATATATATATATATACACCACAGTTCAAAAGTTTGGGGTCACCCAGACAATTCTATCTTTTCCATGAAAAATCCTACTTTTATTTAACAAATGAGCTGCATAATGAATAGAGAATATCGTCCAGACATTGACGAGGTTAGAAATAATGATTTTTACTTGGAGTAATAATTTTCGCCTTCACACTTTGCTTTCGGCACAGAATGCTCCTTTGCAGTAATTCCAGCTTTGCAGACCTTTGGCATTCTGGCTGTTAATTTACTACGGTAATCTGGAGATATTGCACCCCTCTTCCCCCTCCCACAAATTGGATTGGCTTGATGGGCACTTTTTGGTACCATACGGTCAAGCTGCTCCCACAACAGCTCAATAGGGTTGAGATCTGGTGACTGGGCTGGCCACTCCATTACAGATAGAATACCAGCTGTCTGCTTCTTCCCTAAATAGTTCATGCATAATTTGGAGGTGTGCTTTGGGTCATTGTCCTGTTGTAGGATGAAATTGGCTCCAATTAAGCGCTGTCCACAGGGTATGGCATGGCGTTGCAAAATGGAGTGATAGCCTTCCTTATTCAAAATCCCTTTTACCTTGTACAAATCTCCCACTTTATGAACACTAAAGCAACCCCAGACCATCACATTACCTCCACCATGCTTGACAGATGGCGTCAGGCACTCTTCCAGCATCTTTTCAGTTGTTCTGCGTCTCACAAATGTTCTTCTGTGTGATCCAAACACTTCAAACACTTTTTTTCCAATCTTCCTCTGTCCAATGTCTGTGTTCTTTTGCCCATATTAATCTGTTTTTTTTATTAGCCAGTCTGAGATATGGCTTTTTCTTTGCCACTCTGCCCTGAAGGCCAGCATCCCGGAGTCGCCTCTTCACTGTAGACGTTGACACTGGCGTTTTGCGGGTACTATTTAATTAAGCTGCCAGTTGAAGACCTGTGAGGCGTTGATTTCTCAAACTAGAGACACTAATGTACTTGTCTTGTTGCTCAATTGTGCAGCGCGGCCTCCCACTTCTCTTTCTACTCTGGTTAGAGCCTGCTTGTGCTCTCCTCTGAAGGCAGTAGTACACACCGTTGTAGGAAATCTCAGTTTCTTTCATTACCCATGGAAGTTCTCTTTTTCTAGCCATTTTGAGAGTTTAATGGAACCAACAAATGTAATGCTCCAGATTCTCAACTAGCTCAAAGGAAGGTCAATTTTAAAGCTTCTCTAATCAGCAAAACTGTTTTCAGCTGTACTAACATACTTGCACAAGGGTTTTCAAGGGATTTCTTAACATCCATTAGCCTTCTAACACAGCAAATACAATGTACAATTAGAACACTGTAGAGGTGGTTGTTGGAAATGGGCCTCTATACGGCTATGTTGATATTGCATTAAAAACCAGACATTTGAATCTAGAATAGTCATTTACCACATTAACAATGTATTGAGGGTATTTGTTAATTTAATGTTAGCTTCATTAAAAAAATGTGCTTTTCTTTCAAAAATAAGGAAATATCTAAGTGACACTAAACTTTTGAACTGTAGTGTATATATAGTATATCACAAAATCATATCCAGAGGTTGTCTTTTCAGAATAGACGTATGAGTGCTGCCAGCATTGTTGCAGAGGTTAAAGGGGCATGGGGTCACCTGTCAGTGCACAGACAATACGCCACACACTGCAACTAATTGGTCTGCATGATTGTCATCCCAGAAGGAAGTCTCTTCTAAAGATGATGCACAAAAAAAGCCTGCAAATAGTTTGCTGAAGACAAGCAGGCTAAGGACATGGATTACTGGAACCGTGTCCTGTGGTCTGATTTGAGCAAGATAAAATTATTTGGTTCAGATTGTTTCAAGTGTGTGTGTGGTGGGAACCAGGTGAGGTATACAAAAGACAAGTGTGTCCCGCCTACAGTCAGGCATAGTGGTGGGAGTGTCATGGTTTGGGGCTGCATGAGTGCTGCCGGCTGTGGAGAGCTACAGTTCACTGAAGGAACCATGAATGCCAATAGGTACTGTGGCATACTGAAGCAGAGCAATATCATTAACTGTCTTCAGAAGAACTTGGAATCTTGGAAGTGATGATCCGGCACCCACAGAGGCCTGGTGTCAACATTATCAGGTCTGTGTGGGATCACATGAAGAGACAAAAGGATTTCCACAAATAATATCCATGACAGATCTGAAGTTGGTTGTTCAAGATGTTTGGCACAACCTCCCTGCTGAGTTCCTACATAAACTACATGACTATCTAGAAGAATAGGCCTCCTCATTAATGCAATAGGTATTGGGTATATTCTGAGATTCTGAACAGCCCGGTGATACGGTAATGATCATATCAAGAATATTCAGTGACAGCGGAGCGACATGATGCTGAATATACCAGCGCATCCTTAGGGAAAGCTGCCAACAATTGAGGATGTTTACAGGAATAGCAGCAAATGTCCCAGCAAGAAGCAAAACGAAGCTGTAAAATTGATATATATGGGAACATTGAATGTTTAATCTACAGATAAGGTTGGTGACCTCAAATAAACAAGCAAAGCAGGAGGCAGCAAGAAGGAGCTATATATAAGGACTTGGCACAAAGAATATATAATTACCAGAAAGCAATTTGTAAAGTTGTATGCATTCTAATTAGCATAATGTAGAGTTAGTGGTTTATAACGCACACACTGCCGAAATAGCTGACTGATACGACGGGTATAAGAATGTTTTCTAAAAGGCATCAACGTCTACATTCAGTCTTCATAGCACAGGAATGGCATCATTATCCAATTTAGGTCTCTCGAATAATTTGTGGACTACCGTCATAGACGAGAATGTGACTTTGTTTTAAAGCAAAGCTATCATAACATTGGAAGATGAGTGCAATTAGTCAAACGTCAGCGCATTTACAGATGTAGCAGAGGTAAGACTTTGCAGATTCTCTGGGGTCCTTACATAGAGGGGACCCAGCCTTGGTTGCTCCCATTCCCTGTATTAAGGGAGTCAAGAACCTGTGCATGATTTTAACCCATGAGTAATGTGGACAATTGGTAAATATGATGGATAAACAACTAAGTCAATATTTCCAAAATAATAGGATTATGAAATGTATCTAGTATGTAGTAGTCAGTTACTTCCACGAGTGGTCCATGGAAGGACTTCCATTGAACTGATGACTGGGTCATGGGCTCTCAAGGCTCAGTCCATGGAAGGACTCTCACTGAACTGATGGCTGGGTTATGGACTTTTAAGGCTTAGTCCATGGAAGGACTCTCACTGAACTGATGGCTGGGTTATGGACTTTTAAGGCTTAGTCCATGGAAGGACTCCCATTGACCCGAGGACTGGGTCATGGATTCTCAAGGATCACTCCTTGGAAGGACCCCCACTGAACTGATGACTGGGCCATGAACGCTCAAGGCTCAGTCCATGGAAGGACTCCCATTGAACTGATGACTTGGACATGGACCCCCAAGGCTCAGTCCATGGAAGGACTCCCATTGAACCAATGACTGGTTCATGGACTCTCAAGGCTCAGTCCATGGAAGGATTCCCACTGAACTGTTGACTGGGTCATGGACCCTCAAGGCTCAGTCCATGGAAGGGCTCCCACTGAACCGATGACTGGTTCATGGACTCTCAAGGCTCAGTCCATGGAAGGACTCCCACTGAACCGATGACTGGGTCATGGACCCTCAAGGCTCAGTCCATGGAAGGATTCTCATTAGAACAATGGAATAAGATGGTCTGGTATGATGGATCCCATTTTGTTTTTCATAGTGTGAAGAAATGACACAAAGGTGCACTTTGGAAGATCGGAACACTGGTGGAAGAAATAGTGTAATGCACTGAGCACTCTTCGGCAGGGAAATCTTGGGTCCTGGCGTTCATATAAATGTCACACTGAGACCTACAGTACTACCTACCTAAAAAATATTATACAGCCCAAACACCACTCATCATATCAATGGTTTTCCCTAATATCATTGGCCTCATCAGGATAATGCCCCTTCCACACTACAAAAAGTGTTGTGGAATATTTAGAGGAACCTGACCTGCACGTTGCGACATCGGTAACAATGTGTTACCGATGCTGCAGCTATAGTCCCGCCCCCGTCGCACGTGCGATATCTAGTGAAAGCTGCCGTAGCGATTATTATCGCTACAGCAGCTTCACACGCACATACCTGCCATGCGACGTCCCTCTGGCCGGCGACCCGCCTCCTTCCTTAGGGGGGCGGGTCGTGCGGCGTCACAGCGACGTCACATGGCAGGCGGCCAATTGAAGCGGAGGGGCGGAGATGAGCAGGATGTAAACATCTCGCCCACCTCCGTCCTTCTCATTGCCGCCGGGAGGCAGGTAAGGTGATGTTCTTCGCTCCTGCGGCTTCACACACAGCAATGTGTGCTGCCGCAGGAGCGATGAACAACATCGTACCTGTCACACCATCGGCATTATGGAAATGTCGGAGGCTGATACGATAACGACGCTTTTGCGCTCGTTCATCGTATCAAAAAGGTTTTACACGTTGCGATATCGACTGCGACGCCGGATGTGCGTCACTTTCGATTTGACCCCATCGACATCGCACGTGCAATGTGGCAATGTGCAAAGCCGCCCTAAGGTGTAGACTCCAAATTCCTCAAATCTCAATCTGTCTTTGGGAGGTGCTGAAAAGACAATTCTTACCTCTTTATTTACAGACCATAGAGGTCCTGCTACTAACAGCTTGATGCCAGATATAACAGGACTTCACATATGTTAAGGAGTCCACACCTTGATGAGTCACAGCTGTTCTGATGGCACAAGGGGAACCTATACAAAATCAGGCAGGTGGTTTTATTGTTATGGTTGATCTCTAAAAATTCCTTCATTGTATGTTACTTGGGAATCGTAAATCCAATGTTGTGGTATATTAGGGAAATTACTTTTGCTTCCACTTCCTTTTTTCACCCATGTTGGGACTTTATAGCCAATGTATGGCCCACTAATTGCTCAGTAGAGAATTGTATGGGATTTGATATTCCTCAGACCAGTGGTAGACACGGATAGAAGTTGTATACGAGAATAATGTACAGGTCCTTTGCAGTTCAATCAGGGGTGGACATATTGGTGCATCCTGTGCAGCTGCAGAGGGGCCCAAGATATAAGGGGCCCATTTCTACCTCCAAAGGAGGTGGAATTGTTCATTATGATGAGTAATTAGACTCCAAAGGGCCCATGTACAAGTCTAGCACAGGGGTCCTCTTCTGTCTGTGTCCACCAGTGAGTCTAATAGCTCATCATAGTGCACGATTCCACCTACTTTGGAGATAAAAATGAGTTTCTGCACAGGTTCCACCAACGGTATGTTCCCCCCTGGCCCAGAATGCCCTTAGCTAATTTTGGAAGTAATTATAGTTACTCAAGTCTGTAGTTTGTACAAATCAATTTGCAGGCCTAAATCTAAGAGTCATAACAGTGACCAATGGCTGCTGGAGAGGAGCCCTGAGTAGTGCCTCTTACCTGACAGCATCCGTTCCATGTGGCACAACATACATGTGACATCATGCTAGGCCGGATAATCAAAAGAAGAGCTGTGGATGCCATCAGGTAGCAGGTGGTACTCCCATGCCTGTGCACCGACCACAGACCACTGTTGTCGCTGATGGTATGGAGATGTAAATTGATTCGCACTATTTCTACTTTCTTGTAAAGATCATTTTTACTCAGAGCATTATGCTGTGAGCCTCGTCTGTAATCCACCTTGGATATATGGAATATAGAACCTTACCAATAAAGTAGGTCCTTACACAGCCTATCCCACCAGATATCACTGTCTTGGGATATATCTCTCAGTGGTGTAACTAGAATTCAATGGGACCCGATGCAAAATTTCGACTTGCCCCCCATCTCCACATGTTGGTCATATATATGTTTATGTATGTATACATTTAGCCTTCTAAATCTTTTAAAGCCATACAAGTTGCCTTCCCCCATTATGTAGTAAAGTCCCCCATCCTGTTCTAAATTAACCCCTCCTTTGCTCCTTCCTGGTAAATATGTCCCCCATCCTGGTATATATGTCCCCCATCCTGGTATATACTGTCCCCCTCCTAGGCCCCTCTGGTATATACTGTCCCTCTCCTAGTATAAATGTTCCTCTCCTGGGCTCCTCCTGGTATATGCTGTCCCCCTCCTGGTATATATGTTCCTCTCCTGGTATATACTGTCCACCTCCTGGTATATATGTTCCTCTCCTGGTATATACTGTCCCTCTCCTGGGAATTACTGTCTCCCGTTTGAAATATACTGTCCCCCTCCTGGTATATATGTTCCTCTCCTGGGTCCTTTCTGGTATCTACTGTCCCCCTCCTGGTATCGGCTGTCGCCCTCCAGGTATATACTGTCGCCTCCTGGTAGATATGCTTCACTCCTGGGCCCCTCCTGAGTATACTGCCCCCCTCCTGGTATATACTGTACTCACCCTCTTCGGTTCCCACCTCTATAGCCAGCCTGCAGTGGCCGGCAGCTTTCATCGACATCCATGCTATGGCAACTCATGACGTCATTGTCGCCTCAGTCATGGGGATGCCGTTGAAAGCAGCCAGCTTCTGTTTGGCCGGCATTGTGTATTGCAGTACAGTGACCCGACGGGTCTATGCACCGCAATGCATTTCAGCTGGATGTGCGCCCTCAGAGACACATGCAGCTGAAACAGGGGCTAGGGCTGGTGGACCCCTGCACCCAGGGACCCGGTTGTGGTCGTGATCCCTGCGACCGCGTAATTTCCACCCCTGCTCTCTTTGGGAATGTGACTAGAAATACTTTCAGTAAATTCATATCCTTTTAGTAAAAACTTCACTCTTTATTACCAAATGCTGAAAAAGTCTTTTACTTTGAGCGCAGATTGCAGCGAAAAATTCCCGAGAAGCTATTTTATTGGATGTACATTGACTTGCATCGTACACCTAGAAGAAATGATGGAAGTACGGTACACATTTTCAATAGTCTAGACAAGTGAAGCTATTATTCTGTTACTATGGTAACCGGTGTCAGAATTTGTGCGGAGCCTTGTACAGTATATAAATATATATTTTTTTATTTCTCGTAGAAATACAATTGAAAGCTTTCAAGGGCTTTGCGCCCAAGAACAATACAGGTGATTCCATTTAAATGAAGCAATTAAGCTATTGTGATGATCGCTTTGTCTCTGACCTCCCAGTGGAGTCGATGGAGAAAGCGGCTTGTAGCTTCACACTTTACTGCGGTCTGATGGCTGTATGCATATATGCAACCAAAGCAGATACTATACTCTATATCCTACATTACCATAAAGCCTGATTATATTTTCCCTCACTCA
This sequence comes from Anomaloglossus baeobatrachus, assembly GCF_048569485.1. Lineage (NCBI taxonomy): Eukaryota > Metazoa > Chordata > Amphibia > Anura > Aromobatidae > Anomaloglossus > Anomaloglossus baeobatrachus. The sequence continues at coordinate 52,387,020 of NC_134359.1, forward strand.
CATACAATATTTAGTAGGAAGCGTTTAGCTGCATAAATGACTAAATCTAGTTAGACAAATCCAGAATATTGCAATGAGTTGGCTTTCAAAGTAATGCAGATGATCACATTTATCAGATTTAAGGAAAAGAATAAGACTTTCTAAATTGTCTTCATTTAAAAAAACAAAAAAAAAATCTACCATTTTGTTAGTCCTTTATTTATCTTAATGCTTTGCAGAAATGTTACAAATCTGTCCGCTTTCCTGTGTGCCGCCCCTGCAGCAGTCGGACTGCTCGGATCCGGGGGTTTTGCTGTGGCTCGAGGGTCCCTGGGGTTCAGCGGCCACTCAAATAAAAGGGGGGGGGGAATATTTACAAGGGGACAGTTTGTGACACCACCTGTGGTGTGCGGTAAGGGGGTACCGCTGCTGCCGATGGGAGTACCCAGGGCTGATGGAGCGGGGCAGCTAGAGGACTCCGGAGGGATGGGCTTTTGTATGGTGGAGGTGATTTGGTCAGGTCAGGATCCGGGGAGGCAAGTGTACTTACTCAGGCAGTGCAGTTGTTAGTGCGGCCAATAAGCAGACTCTGACACAGAAGTAAACCAAGTCTCTGGGTGCCGCTGCCACTCGGGAAAGCTCGTCCGGGTGTCCGTCCCCATTGGTATTTCTTAGTGTTCCGGAGCCTGCCTCCATGCACAATTGTGTGGATGTTCCTGTGTGACCCCCTCGGTGTGAAGCTGTCAGGGTCCCGCTCCCTATATTGAAATAGTGGAGCTGTGCTCTCGATGGCTGACAGTTGGGATTTCAGGGGGCTGCATAAGCTGGAAAGCCCTACCCCACCCATTGAGTTGGTGTCTTCGATCTCTGAGCTGTTGGGGAAAGTTCATAAAGAGACTATCCTCCACAGGTGAATTATCAGGTTGCGTAAAGCTACTCCCTGATCTAGAGTTCTGTACCCCGGCGTGCTCGGTACCGGTCCGGTTACTGGATTTCTGGTGCCGACCGTTCTCCCAAACTAAGTCTTGGTAACCTTTCCAATATCCTGCGACCGGGTCTCCGACTCCTCTGGTCCCAGACCACCGTCTGCGACCCAACCAAGGTCACACAGGGAGCTCCAACTCCCTCAGCTCCTCACTCTTTGAGGGCTACTCTAAAATTGACTTCCTCCTTCCCACCAGTCTGCCTGACCCCTAGGAGGGTGGCCCTTTTCCAGCTAGACCACCCACTGCTGTGCCTGACAGGGTGTGGTGTGAGGTGTGGTTAGGATTTGAGTGTCGATGGAAGCAATACCAGTAGTAGTTAGGATCCCAGAACCATAGAGGGTGAGTTCTGCACCATGAGAGACAGGGGTGCAGTTCCCTGTGACACCCTGATGTAGTCAGGGGTGTCACACCTGCATTGATGGCTCTTTATCCCTTATAGAAAACAACAGGAAGAGGGAGGGGATTTTTAACGGCTCTGCAGTTTGATAAAGGGAGAAAGCAACTGCAGTGTCAGAGAAGGCAGAGAAAATAGGCTCAAGAAAAGTAGGAAAGCAATAAACCAAGGTAGAAGCTGTGCTCATATAGTTAAGTCCAGAAATATTTGGATATTGACGGAATCTGCTTGATTCGGCTCAGTGGTTAGCACAGTGGCTCAGTGGTTAGCACTGCAGTCTTGCAGCGCTGGGGTCCTGGATTCAAATCCCACCAAGGACAACTTCTGCAAGGAGTTTGTATGTTCTCCCTGTGTTTGCTTGGGTTTCCTCCAAGTTCTCCGATTTTCCTCCCACAGTCCAAAAATATACAGATAGGGAACTTAGATTGTGAGTCCCAATGGGGACAGTGTTGTCAATGTATGTAAACTGGATGTAAATTGTGGAATTAATAGCGCTATATAAATGAATACATTTTATTATTATTAGGGCTCCATATGCCGCTATTTTTTACTTAAAAATAAACAACTGAGATGCAATTGAAGTGCAGACTTTCAGCTTTAATTAAAGGAATAGAACAAAAATATCCTTCGAAACATTTAGAAATTGCAACCATTTTTCTACAAAGCAGGGGCTCAAAAGTAATTGGACAAATTTACTTTACTATAAATAAAATGATAATTTTTAATTCTTATCTTCAATGCTGCAGAGTAGAAGGGATTAAAGCCGCGCTGTCACCAAAGGATGAAATAAATGTTTTGTTGATTTAATGAAAGATTATTTTATTCCATAGGTCTACGCGTTTCGAGGTGAGGATCTCTTCTTTAGGACAGCAAAAATCAGAAAAATCAACTATATATATATGTATTGTTGATTTTTCTGATTTTTGTGGTCCTGAAGAAGAGGTCCTCATCTAGAAACACGTAGTGATATGGAATAAAATAATCTTTCATTAAATCAACTATTTTTTTTTTCATCCTTTGGCGACAGCGCGGCTTTAACACCTTCTACTTTCCAGCATTGAAGACATCCACACGTGGGGCTGCGGCAGCCGCCTATTATCTGTGTGCTTTTTGTGTTGGTTTTGAATTTCACAACCACACTAGGTGAGTGTACAGTAACATACTTTTATTTTAATATTCTGGTAAGATAATATTTTACGCTCTCTTTCTCTTAGTTTTCATTTTTAATTCTTCGTAGAGAATCCTTTGCAGGCAATGACGGCCTGAAGTCTGGAAGCCATGGACGTCATGTCACGATGTATTTGGATAAGTCTGAGCAGAAAGTTTTGCCCTGTGCACTTCAGAATTCATCCAACTGCTTCTGTCTTCAGTCACATCATCAATAAACACTAGTGACCCAGGGCCATTAGAAGCCATGCATGCCCAGACAACACGCCACCGAGGACGTGCTGTGCTTTGGATCATGAGCCATTCCAAGCCTTCTCCATACTTTCTTCTTTCCATTATTCTAGTACAGGTTCATCTTAATTTCATCTATCCATTGAATGCTTTTGTAGAGCTGGGTGGCTTATTTATATTTTTGGGGGGCAAAGTCAAATATGGCCTTTCTATTTTTAAGGCTATGTGCCCACGCTACAGGATTTACCGCGGATTTACCGCGGATTTTGACGCGGATTTACCGCGGATTTGCCGAAAATCTGCATCAGCAGCACTTCCAAGCCATTTCAATGGCATTTTGGAAATGCTGTGCCCATGCTGCGGATTTTTCCGCGGCGGATTTGCCGCGGATTTTGATCCGGAAAAATCTGCAGCATGTCAATTGTTTGGTGCAGATTTGGTGCGGATTTTTGGCTTTGAATGGGAAAAAAAAAAAAAAAATCCGCATCAAAATCCGCGGCAAATCCGCGGTAAATCCGCGGCAAATCCGCGGCAAATCCGCGGGTGCGGATTTGCCGCGAAAGTCGCGGATTTTCAGGCAAAAAAATCCGCAGGGACATTCTAGCGTGGGCACATAGCCTTAAGGGTACTTTACACGCTGCGATCTCGCTAGCAAGATTGCAAGCGAGCGAACCCTCCCCCGTCAGTTGTGCGACACGGGCAAATCGCTGCCCATGGCGCACAACCTCGTTAGTCCCCGTCACACATACTTACCTGCCCTACGACGTCGCTCTGGCCGGCGAACCGCCTCCTTTCTAAGGGGGCGGTTTGTGCGGCATCACAGCGACGTCACATGGCAAGCGTCCAATAGAAGCGGAGGGGCGGAGATGAGCGGAACGTAACATCCCGCCCACCTCCTTCCTTCCTCATTGCCGGTGGAGGCAGGTAAGGAGATGTTCGTCGCTCCTGCGGTGTCACACATAGCGATGTGTAATGCCGCAGGAGTGATGAACAACATCGTACCTGCAGCACCAACGACATTAAGGAAATGAGTGACGTGTCAACGAGCAACGGTTTTTCACGTTTTTGTGCTTGTTGATCGTCGCTCATTGGTGTTACACGCTGCGATGTCTGTAACAGCGCCGGATGTGCGTCACTAACAACCTGACCCCGACGATATATCGTTACCGATATCGCAGCGTGTAAATTACCCTTTAAAGCCACGCAGCCTAGAGGACTTGGCCGGTGTCAAAGGAACGCGTTCACACACGGATGTTAAAGTCAGCAGGTAGTAGGTGGTTTGCCAGGTTCTTATTCATAAGCCACACTATATTGACCCGGCAACTTTCTAAATTCTATCCTTAAAAAAAATTATAATTTTGCCGTTGTTTAGCTTTTTTAAGTCCTTTATTTAGCCAAGTACCTTGAAGAAAAGTTTCAAATCTGTTAGCACACCTACTCTGACATCTTTATATTACTCCTTTTACAGAGGGTGATATAAGTATTGAACATGTCACCAATTTTTGTAGTAGTTACATTTCTAAACATGCTATTGACATTAATTTCTCACCAGATGTAGGTATCAACCCATCCAATCTACACAGGCAAAGAAATTAAACCATAGATGTCCAAAAATTAAGTTGTGTTTCATAATGAGAAATGGCACAGGGAACAAGTATTGAACACATGAAGAAAGAGAGGTGCAAAAAAACATGGAAAGTCTTGATATCAGCTGAAATCTAACAGTAATTAGAAAGAAATTCTGTCAATTAGTGAATAATAATATCAGTTGGTTCAACTGATGGCCTATAAAAAAGTGTCTCATTAGCAAGGTGCTACACAAGAAACAACTCATGATGGTTATAACCAATGAGCTGTTTCAAGCCTTTCACAACCCTATTGTTGGAAAATATCTGATGGCATTGGTTAGAGAAGAATTTCTAAACCACTGAAGGTTCCAGTGAGCACTGTTGGGGCTATAATCAGGAAGTGAAAAGTACATCATTTCACCATAAACCACTCATGACAAGGCGTTCCCCACAAGATATTAGACTGAGGAGTGAAAAAAATGATGTTGTCATCATCAACAAAGGTTTTTGTATGGCTTCATGATCTCAACGCATTTCAAGTGCATTAGCACCCTTAATCATGATAAAGGGTACTAACACACTTAAAATGCGTTGAAATGGCGCCACTCATTTTCTCACTGTATGTTGTATAGTGCACCATATTGGAAAATAAATAGATACTCAAGTGGTAAAGAGCCAGATTCTTTTTTTTCTTTGCTGAAGCATGTTCAATACTTTTTCCCTTTGTCATTTTTCATTACTTATTAAAGATTAATTTAATTTATGGACATCTATGAATCTACGCTTTGATTTATTTGCCTGTGTGGGTTGGATAGATTGTTATCGACATCTGGTGAGAAATTCATGTCAATAGCCCCTTTAGAAATATATTTACTTAGAAAATTGGTGACATGTTCAATACTTATTTCACCCGCTGTAGCTGATGTGAGGGTGGTAAAATGATCTCCAGTGCAAAAAGGGGAAGCAGCAGCTACAGTCTAGGGAGGGCAGAGAGAGCAGACTATACAAAAAATGGAAAGCACATAAAGTGGAAATAAGTTCTTGATAAAAGATAAGCTGATATATTTGCTAATAAAGACAGGAGCACTCCTCCCCCAAATACAGGCAGACCTCACTTTTAATGTACCATATTTTTTGGATTGTAAGACACATTTTTCATCCCAAACATTTGGGAGGAAAATGAGGGGTGTGTTGTTGTGAATACATTTTCCAGTTTGGGGCTCCCTCTTGTGGTCAGTGCTGGCGGTGCAGTTGATTTGTGGAATGAAAGCCACACACCTGTGGAGAACTGGCAATCAGGTCTCTCAGATTGGGGTATATAGCTGAGTAGTTTTCTCCTGTTACTTGCTGATGCTCAATGGATATCCTGTGTGTTAATGACATTCTGAAACTAGCCCTGCTCTCTACCAGAACTCCTCTCAGATAAGTTGGTCTTGTACCTCTGCTTATTGTTTCCACTTTCTTGTTTTTTCTGCTATGATACAAATGCTTGATTCCTATTTTGCCTGTCTGGAGTTCCTTGTGGAATTGGATCATTCCCTGCTGGGAGTGTCTGTATACCCAGCTCCATGATTCTGCAATGGATTGTGTTTTGTCAGGCTTGGTATTAATTCATTCCCTCATCTATATTAGTGTTTTTGGATCCCAGTAACATCAGAGTGCTGATATAGTGAGGGAGAGGCCGTTTTGTCTCAGGGTTTTTCCATATCAGACTATCAGACGTGCTGGTATTTATTAGGGTTTTTGCAGCTGTAGACAGTATTCCTTCTTATCCTTTCCTATAAAGATAGTTTGGGCCTCACCTTTGCTGAACCTGTTTTTCTAGCTTTCTATTGTGTTTTTCTATATCACCGTAGTCTTTACATGTGGGGGGCTATCTATATCTTTGGGGATTGCTCCGAGGCAGATTAGCTTTTCTTATATTTCTATCTGTAAGAATATTTAGTTCTCTGGCTGTGTCGAGGCGACTAGGTCATCGTAGGCTCGCCCCATGGCTACTTCTAGTTGTGTGTTAGGATTAGGCCTGCAGTCCGTTAAGGTTCCAGCCACTCTGGTTACTTTTTCGGTTTCTGCATTTTTTGATCCTCCTCGGTCCCTGAATCATAACAGGGGTGCATCTTACAATCTGAATGTAGCTTACCGGGAGGTGGAGAATGGTCACTGTGCTGGTGGTGGGGGCTGTGCTGGCATCAAGGGCTGTGCCAATGTGACGCCACTGCAGTAACCAGGGGAGTGTGGGTAGACAGTAGGACAGTCAGTCTGCAGGACACAGTGAAAGAGGAATGGTGTCAAGACCAGAGACTCTTGAGATACAGAGAAAGAAGGAAAGACACTGCAAATACCTGAGTTGTAAGAACAGCCCCTCAGAGGAGGAAAGTAGCTGTGGAGTGAGAGAGTAAGCTCCAAGAAGGACCCTGTGGGGTGGACATCCAAAGCTCACAGTACTTTGCACACAGGGGTGCAGATCCCCAGAACAGACCAGGACTTCAAGCCCTCTGTTAACTCTGCCAGGCGGGTGGGTTTCCAGGACTCATCTGCCACCCTTTAACGTCCAAGGTATCAGCAGCAAAGTGGGGACCGGGACATATTCACTTAAATAGTCCAAGCTGCCTGCAGCAGGACCCAGACACCAGAAGGAGGTCCAAGTGCTCCACGCCAGGGAGGACCCACATACACAGGAGTCCACAGGTGGAGAGTGGCACCAGGTTGGCAGGCACAGCCATGAGGACAAGGGCACACCAGGAATCCAGTACGTCTCAGGGTGTCAAACCAGTGAGTAAACACCATCAAACTGCTCTCCTTGTCTGCACTGCTTCATTGCTGCGCGCCTCCACGTTAACCCTTCACCTACCCCGGGGGAAAAGTCCTGCCCACGCAGGGCTCCACCATCCATGCTGCCCACATCCATCATCCCCAGTGGGAACCTGCAGCGGCGGCCCTATCATCCCTGGCCACCAACCGCGAGTGGTGTAGTCGGACTTTTATTTTATTTTGATTTTTCATTTAGAAACTGTTCAACGGTGCCCCTGGGTCCGGGACCCCTCGAGCCACGGACCGCCCGGATCCGAGCAGCTCGGTTGCCCCGGGGTGCGACACTGGCAGCTGGGGCGCGTGCTGCTGGCGGGCGTTATGCTGGCTGTGTGGAGCATGGCTGTCTTAAAAGCGAAAGGGAGTACAATATTTTATTAGATTAATGCATTTCCTACTCTATGGTCATTTTTGGAAAAATCTCAAAATTCGTTCTTTTCCATTTCCCATACACAGCCGTTACCTAATTTGTAACCGGTTATAAATTTATTAAAAGAAAATATTTTAATCTACATTTAGATATCACATCCTTAATTTTCTGCAGTGAAAACCTAGCCTGCGATCTTACCGAAAGTCTTATAATAATGCTTGGATTAATATTTCAGCATTGTATGTCTGTAGCAGGGAATCTAAACCTTATTCAGAGCTTCTTGAAGTCTCATTATCAGGTTTTATTGTGCGGAGACGGATGCAGGAAATCCAGCTGTTTCTGTACTGCTTCCCTGCCCTACTTTATCCAATCATTAGCGGTGATAGAACAACGCGCAGGTCTGAGGGCAAACCTTGGAGATTAGGAATTAAGAAAAATTCCATCACCCAGAAGTTAAATAGATTCTAACAATCCTAGAAAGGGAAAACGAAAAGAAATATACGGGAGAAATGAGGGGCACAAATAGTGTATGTGCCAAAATCAATATACAGGAGCATGTTGTCTTCTTACCGATGCGAGGAAATAAAAAAATACTGAGTTTTTAGGATTTTACAATTTATGGAACTGTCGGGACATTCACTTAAAATCAGAGGATATTATGGTTTAATAACCTTTATGGAGGTTCTCAGCTAAGAGGTAAGTGGATGGATATAAAAAACAAAAAGCGCAAGAATAGAGTCTTATCTGCGAGATACGGTGAACCTGCGATTAAGGTTTCGCTCACCTGGGGGGGATTGTGTCAGACACAACCACTAGAAAGAATCTTAGAAACACAGCTGCTCTAACCCCCAGTATCGAGGATATTTGTGATGCGATTAGGGGTGGAATGGGTTAAATTGCCACGCTGCTGTGCAATAAAGATGAACGCTGGATCTTCAAAATGTGACTTTATTCAATGCGTTTCGGAGCAACCTCCTTCATCAGGATCATCACATTCTGATGATGTGCCGCACCCCGTCCGATCAGCTGTTCTCGGTCCTGGCGGTGGCAGCAGGTGGCCAAAAATGCTCAGTTCCGCAGCTGCTCCGTCTCCTGATAGCAGCCGGGTACTGCACATCCGCCTCCTATTGATTAGAATGGGAGGCAGATGTGCAGCACCTGGTTGCGGCCGCTATCAGGAGATGGAGCAGCACCGGAAGTGAGCATTTCCGGCTACCTGCTGTTGCCACCGTGCCCGACATCAGCTGATTGGTGGGGGTGCGGGATGTCGGACCCCTGCTGTTCAGACATTGATGACCTATCCTAAGGATAGGCAATCAATGTCAAAATAGTAGACAACCCTTTTAAAGTCTATAGGAATGCTGGTGTATACGTTGGATTTGTTGTGAATTGAGCCTAAAGGCCACTTTACACGCAACGACATTGCTAACAAGATGTCATTGGGGGCACGGAATTCGTGACGCACATCCGGCCTAGTTAGTGATGTCATTGCATGTGACACTTACGAGCGATCGCTAACGATGTAAAATACTCACCAAATCGCTGAACGTTGACACGTCGTTCTAATCTCAAATATTGTTGCTGCTTCTGGACGCAGGTTGTTCGTCGTTCCTGAGGCAGCACACATCGCTACGTGTGACACCCCAGGAACGACAAACAACACCGTACCTGCGTCTTCCGGCAGCGAGGTGGGAGTGTCTTTCCTTCGGCTGCTCTCTGCCTCTCCGCTTCTATTGGCTGCCTGCTGTGTGACCTCGCTGTGACGCCGCACAAACCGCTCCCTTAGAAAAGAGGCAGTTCGCCGGCCACAGCGACGTCGCTAGGCAGGTAAGTACGTGTGACAAGGACTAACGATGTTGTGCGCCATGGGCAACGATTTGCCCGTGACGCACAAATGATGGGGGCGGGTGCGATTGGCAGCGACATCTCTAGCGATGTCACTGTGTGTAAAGTGGCCTTAAGATTGACGGTGGATCTTCCCAATTTTAATGTTCATAATCTAATACATATGTCCTTCCTTACCTTTCCTCTTAAAGGGAACCAGTCACTAGGATTTTCTTATATAACCTGCAGCCAGTGCTATACTGGCATTATCAGGCTGGTTCTCTACATACCTTTACTTTATGTTTAGGTTTTGAAATCCAAGAAAGTAAAGTTAATAAAATCAGCAGCTTCTTGAGTGACAGCAGCTGAGGATCAGATAATATCTGGGGGGTATTCATAATTATCCTCTCCCTCAGTTAGAATTAGCATAATTATTATACAATCGACCTAGCAGGACCTGTGGTGAGGTCATACCCATGTGACCAAAAGGGGTGGGCCTCAGCCAACAGAAAAATGTTGCTGTATGGTAGCAGGTCAAACTTGTAGAAAAGTGGGTGACTAGAAACTCGGAAGACTCAGTATTGTATTTCTAGAAAAGCAGAATATATTCCAGGTCTCCTTTTGCAACCAATATTATAAATGTTATTTTTTTTCAACATCCCACACATGAGAAACATATATTGAGAGATAGCTTCTTTATCGAGCTGAAGAAGACAACTGCATGCGCTGCGCCATATCTCAATATTAGTAACTCTCTTTGGGTTCTTACATACTGAATATTGCATGTATATATTTTTGGAAAAGCTGATGGGACAACATGGCTCTTAAAAGTAACCTGACCTGCAGTAATGCAATAAAATATCAGGTTATGCCTTTGCGCCTGATAAGAATTTCAACTCACAAAGCAAATATACCGCAGCCTTACGACCGTATGAATCTGCATACACAAAGCACCACAGATTACATAGAAATGCTATAGGTTTGACTGTAAAATGGAAAATACTCAGCACAGACCCGATGATGGGCGATTATACTACAGTGTTCAAAGAAATTTGTTTTCTATAGATTGTTTTTGAACGTGTGCATAGCTGGATGACTGTGTAACGCTAGATACGGGGAAATACCAAGTGCACGGCAAAAGGGAAGTGAAGCATCAACTAATTATCATTGGATGACTCAGGTAGGAGATCAGCAAAACTTTTAGCAATGATACCACTGAGGAGTACAAGGCACCTGCTTGCAGCCAAGGCTTGAAGGAACTGAAAATATCACCAGCACCAATCCAAGGAAGGAAGGGGTATTTAAATACCAAGAGAATACTGATAATCAGCAGCTGGGTGGAAGGTGAGCTCCTGCTGGGTCCAAAAGAGAGAGATGAATCCAGCAGGAAAGCTACCTATACCAATGAATAATGACAGCAGGAACAATGGAAAGTCAGGGAGCATTCTGCGCAGCCAGACACTGTGACCTTCTATGGCCGGAAACCACATGACTGTTTGTTACCCATGACACACCCATGACAGACTGCTTTCAAGTATCCTTTTCAATGCTGGGTGTCTGCCTGCCACCGATCACATATTGATGACTATGCAAAGGTCAACAGTTGTTAAGTTCTATTAAACCTCGTTATTGGGGGCTCACATGGAGGGGTTGCATTATATGCTACAGGATATAATTTGCTTTTTCTTCCGCTGGATCAACATAGTTAAAAAAAATGTAGCATCATGAACAAAACAATGTAGTTTTCTCTTTCATAAATGGGTTTTCCAGAACTATGATATTTATTGTCTATAAGATCGGTGGAAGTTCCACTCACCAAAGCTGTACACTGTGTAATAGCCATTCTTGAATAGTGTGGCATCGGTAGACAAGCTGGGTGTCAGACTCCCCAAAATGTACATTGATGACCTTCAACTCTGTGAATGCATTTAAAGTGAATCCGTCAGCAGGTTTTTGCTATGTAAGCTTAAGACAGTATGCTGCATGGGTCAAGACATAGAATTCAGGTATGTTCAATCTGTTGTTTATTTGCTATGTTTATTTAAGCAGCGGGACTTCTCATTGCTCAGACTACAATGTCATGCTTACGGCAGTCCAGCATAACCCCTCCTATGATTGACACCTCACTGTCAATGTACAATGTCTATAGAGAACCTGATGTGAGCAGGACAGCTCTCTCAGCTCTGCAGCATGACTAAATCTAAAAATTCGGATTGTGTCTGCACTCAGTAATCTAAGTGATACATCATTGGATTCAGGATCTTTTTGCCTACATGTCATGGCAACTCCAGACTCTATTCACATTGCAGAGTCTGGCAGGCAACCTGATGCTCCTTAGATTCTCAGCCAGTGTCAGACATGGACTGTTTAGTGCTCTCTTCTCTTTGGTTTAGCAGAAGTTAATTCCTGCTGGTTAGTGAATGACTGCTGGGGTCACAGGTTGCTGACGTCCTATCACAGCCGGCTCCGCCATTTAAAAAATGTTGGAGCCTAGCCTCACATGGCAAAGATAGCTCTAGCTCTGTTCCAGCGTTATCGGTCTTTGTGCATGGTGACCCAGTTTTTGGTGACCGGTTGTATGCTATTTGGTGTGCAGTGGAAATAACCTTGGTTGTTTATTTTCTGCCTGTACTTTATTTCTCCCTGAGTATGTATTGTTTTTCCCCTGTGTGTGCTTGCAGTGAGTCTGAGCTTTCGTTTTCTCCCGTCTCCCGGTAATTGTGGGATTCTTAATTCCTGTTCCAGCTTTCCCTGGGGGGTGGGGGAGAGGGGGTGTTATGGTGGCAGACCAGGGCTGCTCAGAAGTTAGGGCCACGGTGGCGGTCCAGATCTGGCTACCATCAAGCCTACCTCTGAAATAAAGGGACAGTTTATGGCCCTTAGCCTGAGGGCCAGTCTAGGTACCCTTACTCCTGATTACCACATCATACCCGTGACACTTCATTATGCTGCTCTCAGATGAAGTAGCAAAACCAGATTCCTTTTAATGTCAAATCGTATCTCATTTTTCAGTGCAGCATACTATATTTTAATGAGGGGCATTATGGTCATTTAATCTACTACATGATATATCAGAAGCTCCAGCCTACATTGGCCGAGGGGCATTGTTGTGTCACCTGTGCGACTATAATTTTACATTCATTAAAAGCCTATAGCAGGGACAGGTTAAACTGTTCAGCGTCTTTTCTCAATTAGTATACCTTGAAATTATGTGTGTGACATTAGTTGAGAAAGGCCATTTCACCCATGGCTGCTTATGGAAAAAGGCAATTTGCGCACAAGTGTTCCCCTAGAGTAAGTCAGTATGAGGATTTATTGTGGTACGCCGATATGTCTAACTGCCCTTGTAAATTACAATTAAGATTGGTAAAATGGATAAATCCATAATAGTTTTCCTAACTGAACTGCAGGTGGAATTCTCTGTTTCCATTTCCAGCCAAAAACACTCCCAATCTTTGTAATATAGGCTTTGCAATGTGTAAATGGTTTATAAATGTGATTGACATTTATAGTTTCTTTATCTTTTGTGATTGTCTTTGCTCCGGTTGGGCTTAGGTGTCTACAGCTTAGGATTGTTTCTCAGGGATCATTCTTGATGTGCAGAACCAGGATCTGAGCTCCTGTTTGGTGAGCCAACGATGACCTCTGAATTTGTGCCAATCGGTAAAGCACTTGATCTGGGCTTTGCTCTTGCTCTCATCATAATAGACATCGAAAGTGTCATTTGCAAACTAGATTTCCATGAATAAGTCTTCACATTTTGCACTTCTAAAAAGTTGGAGATTAAGGGAACCTATCAGGAAGATTTTACTACTGTAACTAGTGTTGTGACTCTAAAGGGGGCTTTACACGCAACGATATCTCTAACGATATGTCGTCGGGGTCACGGAATTCGTGACGCACATCTGGCGTCGTTATCGACGTCGTTGCGTGTGACACCTATGAGCGAGTGTTAACGATCAAAAATACTCACCTAATCGTCGATCGATGACACGCCGTTCATTTTCAAAAAATCGTTGCTGTGCTGGACGCAGGTTGTTCATCGTTCCTGAGGAAGTACACATCGCTATGAGTGACACCCCGGGAATGACGAACAGCAGCGTTCCTGCGTCCTCTGGTAACGAGGTGGGTGTGTCGTTAATGTGGCTGGTCTCCGCCCCTCCGCTTCTATTGGCGGGCCACTGTGTGACGTTGCTGTGACAGCGCACGAACCTCCCCCTTAAAAAAGAGGTTGTTCGCCGCCCACAGCAACGTCGCTAGGAAGGTAAGTATGTGTGACGCGTCCTAGTAGCAATATTGAGCGCCACGGGCAGCGATTTGCCCGTGACGCACAAACGACGGGGGCGGGTGCTTTCACGGGCGACATTGCTAGCGATGTCGCTGTGTGTAAAGCAGCCTTTAAGATCAATATCCTAGTACAAAAAGAAGCCATTGCACCAATGCTCACTCACAATCATCCGAAAAAAGTGATATACAAATAAGCGGTTTGGATAATCAACCAATTTTTCTCCTCGATTGATAGGGATGTTGAGGGAACTGTGGTTTCCCCAAGTGTGAAATGAGATGTTTAAATATCCTCAATGTTTTATGTAGTCACAAATGGATGCACAACCTGGATGATAAAGAAACAGGATAGAAGAAGAATCAATGCCTTCAAAATGTGGTGAGAAGGATGTTATCAATACCATGGATGGCTTGAAGAACACACTAATGAGTTTTGAAACAAATCTAGCCACACATGTCACTCCAAGCAAGATTCATCAAGCTACAACTTGACTACTTTGGACACATCATATGAAGAAAGCAATAACTGGAGAAAGACATCATGGTTGGAAGAATAGAAGGAACAAGTGTAACGGGGGAGGAACTGATGGTACATGGCTCCTAGGCTAACCCTGTGACTAGGGACCCTGCGCTGTCCCTTATCCTGATGCTAGATTTAATGGTAATCTTGAACGAGCCTCCAGATCCTAACGACTAAGTCCCCACCACCTAGGGGATTGACCCGGATAGAGCCCACCCAACAACCCACCAACACAGAACAACAGACGGGGTAACAAAAACTCAAACACACCAAAAAACCTGCACCAGGGAATAACAGAATGTGTGCAGGTAAGGGTGCAAAGAAAAGGAGGTAGAAGAACAACTCACAACAATCGCAGCAGAGAGCAGCAGTAGTAACAAGATGTCCTCTCTGCTACCTGGATAGCTCCTAACTGAATAGACTAACCAGCAACAGTCCAGGAAGCAGAGGGCTTAATCGGCCAGTAATTGATTAACTACTGCCAGCTGAGCCAGTCTGCTGCTGCAACATAAGTTGCATTAACCCCACAAGTGCCAAAAGGAAAAAAAAAATCCATCTAAAGTCTAGATGATAAGATGAGAACTAGCCCCGAGTCAGTCCCACTACACGTGACAATAAGACGAAGACCAGTAACCCAATGGCTTTATACTTTCAAGATAACGGTGGAGAAGACCCTGGTGGAGCTATCTAGGCTGAGAAGACCCTGATGAGATGAGAACTAGCCCCGAGACTGTCCCTATTCACGTGACAACAAGGAGAGGAAGACCAGTAACCCAATGGCTTTATACTTTCAAGGTAATGGTGGAAAAAACCCTGGTGGACCTATCTAGGCTGAGAAGACCCTGATGAGATGAGAACTAGCCCCGAGCTTGTCCCTAAACACTTGAGAAAAAGACGAAAGGGAAGATCAGTAACCCAATGGCTTTATACTTTCAAGAGAATGGTGGAGAAGACCCTAGTGGACCTATCTAGGCTGAGAAAACCCTAGTGGACCTATCTAGGTTGAGAAGACCCTGGTGGACCTATCTAGGCTTGCACAAGATCAACTTTCATACAGGACATTCATCCATCAGCTCACCATGGAAAGATGTTTAGACACTTTAGAGAATGATTTTGACTTCTGGAATTTTTGGGACTAGGTCTCCATTGTTCGTGGTTTGCTACTATGCCGTAAAACATTTATTTTCTCTTTTTTTTGTAATCCATTCTAACGGCCTCTAGGTTTTTCGCTTAATTCTGTATTTTGGTTGATATTTTAGCATCATAATTAAGTTATTTAAAAGTATCCCTGAAATCACAATTGTTCATTGAAATAAAACACAGAATAACGGAGGAGATGAGGAGTTCTTTGAACTGCATCAATGTAAATGAGATTCAGGGTCAATCGCGCTGCTTTAGTTTAGGAATTAATTCCTCGGTACAATGGTATAAACTGTTGTTCTCGACGCTCCTGGGCACTTATCTCTAGGAATCATGTGATCATTATTAGAAATGCCACCTCGCGTGAATAATTTATGGCATCTCAAACTGTCTCTGTGCAGCGTTATATGGGAAGCAAAATAAAACGTTCAACGCGATATGTAAGTTTTAAAGAAAGTGCGCTTCACTCCTAGATGATAAATTGCCTCAGCTCATAACATTACTTCTAAGACTGATGAGAAAAACTGATTTCATTTATAATCTTTACCCGACGAAGGTTTTGGTTTTTTTTCTCCCTCAAGAGAGTAAAAAGATTTGATGCCCTCCTAAGGATTAAAAACAGATTAAATCAGAATATCATTATGAAAGCTCATATGGTGCAAACTGCATTAAAATGACCTGGTGGGCAACAAAGGGGATTTGGAGATATAACTTATTAAAGGGACATCGTACCAGTTTGTATAAATGTATTACTGTATGTAGAATTGTAAGCTGGATACTAATAAATTATAGACCCACAGTCAATATATATTAATTAGCAGAAAGGGTCAAGGAGACATTCAAAATCCAGAGTTTGGAACAACTCCTAAAACTTAACTTTTTTTTTATAATTCTTTATTTAACCGAAAAACATGGAAATACATCATTCAAGTACAGTAGCATTCCAAATTGCATGTAATACAGGTTATCCTCTAACAGGCTAGCTGTAACATATGCTAACCACATCATTTGACATCTCCCCATTATCCGGGGAATTTTCAAATATAAAGGTACTGTGGAGATTTAAGAGAAAGAAAAGAGAAAGAAGTATAGAAGAAGAGATTGGACCAGAAACGAGTAGAGGGGGGAGCACACAAAGGGGGAGAGGGGAAGGGAGAAGGGTAAGACAATAGGGAACAAACAACCTTGGAGCAGATATCCAACCTCTCAAAGCATACTGTCTCACGGCAACCATATGGCCCCCCTCAGTCAGGGGGAATCCAAGTACCATATTCCGTGGAGAATTTAAACTCGATCCAGGAAAACCAAGTCTTGCAAAAAGCATCTTGCCTGTCATGGAGAGACGCCGTCAGGTCCTCCATGTACATCAGTTCATTCACCCTGTCTGCCCACATCGACAATGTCGGCGAAACAGGGGATCTCCATCTCAGGGGAATGCATGCCCTAGCTGCCATCACCAGAAAGCTTAACAGAGACCCTTTGTAGACACGAACAGAGGAGTCGGACAATTGGAGTAAGAAGAGTTCCGGACCCAGGGCCTTCGTGTGTCCAGTCACATGCCTGATCACGCCCCCCACCCCCTCCCAGAACCGCTGCAACGCGGGGCACTCCCAAAATGTGTGAAGGAAATTTCCTTCTCCAGCCCCACATCTCCAACATTCAGAGTCCACACCTGGGTACATCCTGTGAAGTTTTGTCGGGACCCTGTACCAGCGCGCGATATATTTATAGTTGGCCTCTTGGATTTTTGAGCTAATTGATGTTTTGTGGGCAAGTGACAGCACCTTATTTCTCTGTGCAGTCGAAAGGGTGATGCCCATGTCTGACTCCCACTGCAAGAGGAACCTGGGCGGAGGCAAGTCTACAGAGTTACAAAGCAAGGTGTGAGAGATGGCCAGAGAGTGACGGAGAATCCCTTTCTCCATACACAGCTTCTCAAAAACGGTAAGGGGTCTGACAAATCGAGTGTAGTCTGGGAGCGACCTAAGAAAGTGTCGAAGCTGGACTGAGCGCCACATGCCCAAAGGGCCAGGGACCCGGAAGGCACCAAGTTCCTCTATTGTTGGCCAATGCTCCCCGACTCCAATTTGGTGGGGGCGAAATCTGTTCCGAGAGATCCAGAGACGGAACACCGGGTCAGAGACACCCGGTGAGAAGCCTGGGGCACCGATGATCGGAGGGAGGGGAGAGGGCAAGGGCATTAGGGATCCCCGAACCACCTCTCGGGCACAGCAAGCTAACGTGGCACCAATAGTAGGATGAGATTTAAGACCTGTGTCTACCGGGGAAAGAGCCCAGGGGAGCCCCGCTAATGGCATTTCAGTGAAGCTCTGCTCCACCTGTACCCATGGTTTGACTTCAGAGTGCCGGCACCAGTCCACAACTCTGGCAACGTGAGTGGCAATGTAATATGTCCTAAGGTCTGGAAGACCCAGCCCTCCCCGGTCTCTAGATCTACACAACAGCGATCTCGCCAGTCTAGCCGGTTTGTTTGCCCACAAAAACTTTGTTTGTATGGCAGCTACTTCCTTAAAGAAGGGCTGGGGAATCCCAATGGGTAGGGTCTGTAAGAGGTATAACAGTCGCGGGAAGATATTCATCTTAAATATCCCGGACCGACCGAACCACGTGAAAGTGCCTTTAGACCAAGATTTACAGTCTCCTTTAATTTTTTGGAGAAGAGGGGTGAAGTTCAACCGAAATAGAGAGCTCACATCGGCCGATAGATTGAGTCCCAAATACCGCAAGTATTGAGGAGCCCACTGAATATCAAAGGCCCCCCTCAGCTGCGAAGCCACATCCGGGGAAAGGTTGACACCCAGTGCCTCCGATTTGGACAAATTAATCTTAAAGTTGGAGAGAAGGGAGTAACGATTAAATTCCTGCATTAGCTTTGGGAGTGAATTGACAGGGTCAGTGATAAAAAATAGTAAGTCATCCACAAAGGCTGCTAACTTGTGTGTCACGCCCCGGGTCTCCGGTCCCTTAATGTTCATGTTCTTCCGGATGTGACGCAGCAGGGGCTCTAAAGTGAGTATAAATATCAAAGGGGAAAGCGGGCAGCCCTGCCGGGTGCCATTGGCGATTGGAAATCTCTCTGAAAGTACACCATTAACCCGGACGCGTGCAGACGGTAAGCTGTATAGAGAGCCTTTCCAACTAAGCATGTTTCCCCCCAGACCTAGCAAAGCGAGGACCCATCAAGGAACATCCAACCAACCCGGTCGAATGCCTTTTCGGCATCCGTCGACAACAGCATAAGAGAACGAGAGTCCGTTTTGGCCCTGTGAATCAGGTTAATGGCCCTCGTGGTGTTATCCCTAGCCTCTCTGCCCAACATGAACCCAGCCTGGTCAGAATGGACTATACCCCCTAACAAGGGGGACAGCCGATCGGCCAGAATCTTGGCAAATAACTTTAGGTCCACATTGAGCAGGGAGATTGGGCGATAATTGGCACAATTGGTGGGATCTTTCCCCTCCTTGGGGACCACCACTATGTTGGCTGTTAGGGCGTCTCTTGGTAGAGGTGGGAATGGACATGATGGGATGTTGTTGAAAGCCGCCAGGAAGTGGGGGGACAGTCTTGAGCCTAGCTTCTTGTAATAGGACACTGGGAGCCCATCCGGCCCCGGTGCCCTACCCGAAGGGGATTTCTTTAGGACCGCGGCTAGCTCCGCCTCGGAGATCGGGGTCTCCAGTGACTCTATATCCTCCAATTTAAGCCTCGGGAGACCTGAAGATCTAATGTAGTCCTGAATTCTTTCTCTAGCAGTCATCCTAACTTCCTCTGTCAGATTGTTGTCAATCGAGTACAGCGCGGAGTAAAAGTCTCTAAATGTAGAAGCTATGTCAGTTGGGATAGAAGCTCTCTCCCCGGATTGCTTCTGTATATTGGGTATGAACCCCTTCATCCTTTGGATCCTCAACACCCTTGCCAATGTCCTGCTGTTTTTATTTCCAAATTCGTAGAAGTGCCTTCGGCATCTTGCTAGAGAGGCCTTGGCTTTATTGGATAGTAGCGACTTCAACTTTTCTCTTTTTTGTAAGAGGAAAGTTTTGGTCCCG
Organism: Anomaloglossus baeobatrachus; assembly: GCF_048569485.1. NCBI lineage: Eukaryota > Metazoa > Chordata > Amphibia > Anura > Aromobatidae > Anomaloglossus > Anomaloglossus baeobatrachus. Next base: position 52,406,358 of record NC_134359.1, read on the forward strand.
TCATCTAACCGGTCTTTGTGAATCCTCTCCAGCACGTGAATGTCCGCTAGTAGTGATTCAATTTCCGCGTTTCTCTCCCGCTTCAACCGAGCCCCATGTTTGATAAACAGGCCTCGTACTACACATTTATGGGCTTCCCATGTTACCGCGGGCGACGTGTCTCCCCCAGAGCAAAGGTTGAAATACTCCTCCACTGCCTCCTGTATTTCCTGCATGGTCACTTGGTCTCGCAGCAGGGAAGTATTCAATGTCCATTGGCCCTGGTTGACTACTGGGTGTGACAGGGAAACGTCCAAAATTATTAAGGCGTGGTCAGAGAACACTATCTCATCTATTACGGTATCTCGCAAAAAGTGAAGATCCCTATGTTTGATAAAGAAGTGGTCCAATCTTGAGTATGAGTCGTGGACAGAGGAATAAAAGGAGTAGTCTCTATCTGTCGGATGCTGCACCCTCCACACATCGACTAACTGGTATTCGTGCAACCCACGCTTAATCCGACTGAGAGCGGCCCTGGACATATTGGCGACTCCCCTTGAAGTATCCATCTCTGGATCCATTACAAAATTAAAGTCCCCTCCCATTATCAACGTACCTTCTGAAAACTCGTCAATGACCTCCAGACACTTCAGGAGAGCAGAGCATTGTCCTGTGTTAGGAAGGTACAGGGCCGCGAAGGTGAAGACCTGGGACTGGACACAACCCTTTATCATAATCAGTCTCCCATCTCTGTCCGTGTGGGTCCCTATCAACTCCCATGGCAGAGAGCTCGCGATAAGGATGCTAGTCCCTCTGGATCGTGGGTCAGGAGATGGCGAATGGTATACCGTTGAATATCTCCGGTCAGAAAGATTATATGGTTTGTCTAGGGAATAGTGAGTCTCTTGTAACAAGATTACCTGGATTCGACGTCTCCATAGCAAATTCAAGAGGATTGAGCGTTTCTATGGGCTGTGAAGGCCCTTGACATTCAGGGACCCCACTCTAAGATCCGGCTTTGACATCTGCATCAAGACGACAACAAGGACCTGTGGGAATACAACAAGTACAGGACAAACAGACACACCACTGAGGAAGGTTCAGAGGAGGGAGAGGAAGGGAAGGGATGGAGAAGCTTGGGAAGGGTTAGAAGGAGGAAGAAATAGAAGAAGAAGGAAAGGGAGAATGGAAAAGAAAGTGAAGATAGGTTGCTCACAAAGAGCTTGCAAGCCTATGGTCCCGCCCTAGGCCTACTAGGGCGCTGTCAACGAAGACGGTTATGAACACACGTATGCAGCCCACCCGCCCTCCCACCCCACAATAAACTGACTAACACCTCCGGCAACCCCCAGAAGGCGTTACTTATTTATGAACTTCAACGACCTCTCCACCCACAAACCAAATAGCCCGCCTCCAGCCCCTCCCATGATAGACCAAAAAGAAAAAACTGGAAATTACAAATGAGCACAATACACCAGATCAGCAAGCAAAAGACAGCATTTTAGACTTTTTTTTTTGTTTTCAGCCAGTTCCACCGCCTGACGTGAGCCTTGGGCCCTTTCCCCGCCTCTGCGTCTGAGGGCCCATGGGCTCCCAGGATAGTCAGTCCGGGATGGAGAGGTCAGGCAGGTCCAGAAACTGGTATAGGCCCGGAAGATCCGCAGGATGACTCAATATAAAGCTGGACGACCCCCTCCGGACAATGAGGTGGAAAGGGTGGCCCCATCGGTATGAGGCATTCTTCTCCTTGATTTTAACCAACAGTGGATGGAGCTGGCGCCTCATGTATAGAGTGCGGCTGGAAACGTCCGAGAAAAGCTTAATAACAGCGCCATCCAACTTTACCGGCCCGAACTCCCAAGCCCTCCTCAGGATCAGCTCCTTGTCCGTAAAATAATGTAAACAGCAAAGAACGTCTCTTGCTGCGGATGGGTTGGCCCCTTGGGTGGCCCTGGCGACTCTGTGTACTCTGTCGCAGGGAAACGTGGCATCCAGTGGCCTATTAGTGACCATGTTGAATATTTCTTGCACCTTAGTACGGAGCGAGTCAGCAGACCAGTCCTCTGGGATACCCTTTAATCTTATATTGTTACGGCGACCTCTGTTCTCTTGATCGTCAAGCAAAAGTGCCATGTATTTAAACCGAGTGTTATAGGATTCACATTCTTTCTCCAGCCGTATGACTCTGTTTTCCATAGAATCTTGGGCCTGTTCAGTGGCCGTGATCCTGTCATCCAGGGCCCCTAGCTCCTCTCTAACCGCGGTGATGGCATGCTGATGGGATTGCTCTATCCTGCAGACTAGAGCATCCAGATCACTTTTACTAGGGAGGGCCAGAATTAACTCTCTCAGTGCCTGCATATCTGGAGCACTAAAGGCAAAACTGGCATGTGCAGGGGAGAGAGCTGAGCTGACCAGGGGAGTCCCCTCCCTAGGTAGGAAGATTGCTGGGATGTCTCTGCCTGGGGATCCCTCTGGTGAGGGCAGGGGACAGTGCTCCTTTCCAGGGCATGAACTGGCAAGGTGCGTGGGACTGTAACTGCCCCCACTTTCTGGGCCTCCCCCCCGCTCCTCCGGGTCTCCTCACCTTCCTCCTCGCAGAGCTGCGTGCCTCCCATGTTGTTCCCACGAACACCACTGTGGAGCATATCTGCCGGGCTGTGTGACATCACCGGCTGGGTTCCCTTCTCTGCTGCCGCTCGTGTCACCGCCTCCTCCCGGGGTCTCACGCCGGCAGCCGCCGGCATTTCTAGCGTTCTTGCCTGTGAGGATCCCCCTCCAGCAGGCCGCTGCACGGGCGCCATCTTGCCACTGCTGCTCGCTCTCATCAGCTCCGGTGACGGCCCGCTAAGGAATCGCTCCATCCTTCCTCCCTGTCGCACGGCTCCAGCTCCTCCGGTGAGTGCTCCCTGGGGCTTCTTTTTGGGCGGCATTTGGTGGCGGAGAGGCCGCAGAATAGCTGATAATGGGAGGTGGGTGCAGGAGCTTGGGTAGTTTGCCTCCTCACGCCGCCATGTCCAGGCCACGCCCCTAAAACTTAACTTTTAATATCGTGAGAATTAAAAGTGACAAAGTCTCATAAAAACCTGAACATAAAGAGAACATGTATGTTGGGTCACAACAAGGGACAACAAGGCCCAGCCTATATGTGCTGCACACAAAACAGATAAACAAACCCTGTGAATAGCTATATTCACAATGGCACTTAATTCCCATACTCCCTCGTGAGTATGCCGCGCGGCATAGAATCTATATACACACACGTGGAATAAGTGCGCCCGTTTGAGTGGCAGAACCCATGATGCTGAATTGATGGGAGACACTTTTATTGTGATTGGTAAAAACTCCCCTGATGAGTGAAGGTGATGACGAAACGTGTCGGGGGTAACCTTACTGACCTGCACATGGTGCGATGACAGGAGGAAGTGTATCCTGATCTGCAATGGGATTTTTCTATCCATCAAAACAGGATTGTGGTGGCGACTAGAAAGGAGAAAGTCGGTCATACATGAATACCCTGTGATGAACCAAACTGGGTGAGATCTTTCCATACTTTGAAATATGACCCGTCACAGTTTGAAAATGATGTTCTAGTGGTCTGAATTGATTTGGCTCTCACTGTGTTTGCAAATAATCCCGGTTTTCCCCTGTTGTTTGAGGGTTGGTTTCCCTCACGGGTGAGTACGGAATTTAAGTACCATTGTGAATATAGCTATTCACAGGGTTTGTTTGTCTGTTTGTTGTCCCTTGTTGTGACCCAACATACATGTTCTTTTTATGTTCACGTTTTTATGTGACTTTGTCACTTTTAATTCTCACGATATTAAAAGTTAAGTTTTAGGAGTCGTTGTTCCAAACTCTGGATTTTGTATGTCTCCGTGACCCTTTCTGCTAATTAATAACACTGTACGTAACATGATGCTCCTGGGCCCGAATATTAATATTAATGTGACCCCACTGACCATGTCTCTCAAAGGGCAGCAGCTTTAGGAAACATCTGATGTTCTTTTTACTTAAAGGGAACCTGTCAGGTGCAATATGCACCCAGAGCCACGAACAATGCTGAGTGTATATTACTAATCCCTGCATAATCATTCCTGTATCTTATAGCATAGCTAAAGAGATCTATAGAAAAAGTATTTCTAAAGATCCTTTATCATATGCTAATGAGCGCAGGGACTAGTCGCAAGGGCACTAGTTCCTGCACTCATTCCACCCTATTAGCATGTTAGCTCGCTCACAGGGGCGTGTTAACATGCTATTCAATGCAGTATCATTAGTGGTAATGTGCGTAACTTTGTCCGTTGTCAACGCTGATGACAATGGCTTTAGGCTCAGTGCGCATTCCCCAACACTTCCGGTCATGTGCAGTAGACCTCTCCGAAGCCGGAACGTGTACACCCTATTTCATAGTGCACATCACCGGAAATGCATTTTGATCAGCAGACACAGGTATGCGTGTCACCGCTGTTGATGCAGGGCAGTGGGTATTGAATAGCATGTTAACAGGCATCTGTGGATGGGCTAACATGCTAAGAGAGCAGAATGAGCGCAGGAACTAATACACTTGTGACTAGTCCATGAGCTCATTTGTATATCATATAGGACCTTTAGAAATACTTTATATCTATGCTACTAGATGCAGGGACAATTAGGCAGGGATTAGCAATATGCACCCAGAACTGCTCGTGGTTCTGTGTGCATATTGCACCTGACAGGTTCCCTTTAAGTGGCTTTGTTGGCAGTTTTCTTGCTTTTTTGGCGACTTTTTTCAATAATTAAAACTATAGCCAACAGGGAACTTACTAGCGGAAGACACCGAAGAATAAAATTGCTACTTTGTAATGGTGGGATATGGGGGGAGGTGTATCTTGCTGTACAGATTCCTATTTTTAGCCTGGTTCACTGTCCATTATTTGTACTGCTTCTGTGTACATTTCTATTGTTTCTAAGTAATCACCGCCTATAGTGCAAGGTTATAGCCTCTTGAGGCGCTTACGTCCCTGGGTGTAAGGGCAGGTGGGCTTAGAGTCCAGCCAACTGTAAACCCTTTGCTTACCTGGGAGTTTTCAGGCAGTCTGTTTGAGAACTTGAAGGAAGAAGGATTGATCCTCTGGGAGAAGCTGGGACTTCTCAGAGAGACGGGGACATTTATGGCACTACTGGACAATTTTACCCTCTGTTTTGTGGATTATGTTATGGACCATTTGATTTGCTTCAAATAAATGCTCTTTGGATTGTACAGCCATCTTTCGCTCTGTTGATTGTGTGATATGGGAGAAGAACCCCGTGACATACTTCTTTTACCTGCTTCATGGTTTCCGAAACCTGAAGTGGTTAAAAGAAGTAACAAAATACTGAACATTTGTGCAGTAATGTTGTTTTTTTATGGCTATACATTTTGTGGTTTTGCAGCACTTCTTCGGCAAGTTCCAGGTAGAATCCGCCTAAATCAGACGTCATGTGCACATTCCCTAAGGGCGGCTTTGCACATTGCGACATCGCACGTGCGATGTCGGTGGGGTCAAATCGAAAGTGATGCACATCCGACGTCACTTTCGACATCGTACTGTGTAAATGCTAGATGATACGATGAACGAGTGCAAAAACGTCGTTATCGTATCATCGTTGCATTCACCGACATTTCCATAATGCCGGTGCCGCGACAGGTACGATGTTGTTCCTCGTTCCTGCGGCAGCACACATCTCTGTGTATGAAGCCGCAGGAGCAAGGAACATCTCCTTACCTGCCGCCGGCGGCTATGCGGAAGGACGGAGGTGGGCGGGATGTTTACATCCTGCTCATCTCCGCCCCTCCGCCGCTATTGGCCGCCTGCCGTGTGACGTCGCTATGACGCCGCACGACCCCCCCCCTTAGGAAGGAGGCGGGTCGCTGGCCAGAGCGACGGTCGCAAGGCAGGTGAGTGCATGTGAAGCTGGCGTAGCGATAATTTTCGCTACGCCAGCTATCAGAAGATATCGTACCTGCGACAGGGGCGGGGACTATCGCGTGCGACATCGGCTTGCGATGTCGCAACGTGCAAAGCCCGCCTAAGTCTTACATTTAAGATCCAGTTGCAGATCTTCCCAACGTGTCTGTAGGATCTAATTTCGGAGCTGTGTAGCTTACGATAACACATTCTATTTTGTAAATTAATGATCAAGCCTTTTAAAAATGTAAAAGGAAAAATTCCAATTTGGGCAAAGAAACAACGGGCAGCTTCTCGGCTCCTCCTGACAACACAATCTCTCCTGCAAGTTCTCACCTGTAACTGCTATTTATCGTTCTAAATATAACTAATGTATTCGGTGCCATTACTATTTATGTGTGGTGCGTATGCATTAGGTCTTCTGGGAAAGTCAGCTTTGAAAGTTAATGTATGGAATTTTCCTGTAGATCAGTTCAGCGGCAGGAGCCAAGAAAGCATCAAATCAAAGCGTTATTGCGGCATTTTGATTTGTATGAGAGCAGGAGATTAAAGAAATAATAAAATTAGAGGCTGGAATAAGTTTCTGAATTGTTCTGCATGAACCTGACCTCCAAGCGTCACAGGCGTCTTATTGATAACTCCTGTACGTTCCAATTACCGAGATCAAACACCCGAGCGATGCCGGTGCCCGAGCGAAGCCAGCGGAAAATAATCGAGTGGTTGGTATTGACAGGGATTGTCCTTGCTGTGTTTTAGCTTCATCAAGTCTGTACTATATGGAGCTTATTTCAGCTTTGAGCTTTGGCAACATTTTGTCTATTCTTCACTATTAAAGTATACTTGTTTTTTCAACCCAAACCCATAACAAAGCATCCTCCCGTTGTCTTACATCCTCTACAACAAGTTACGACTGCTTTTCTGGCACAAACCTTTGTGGCTCTGCAACTTTCCACCCAACTTTTTTGAATGAGCAATTTTTCATCAGTATTCTGCCAGCACTATAGGTGCTGGAATTTGTGTACCCTCACTTTTTTAAGCGTGAGAAGAAAAAAAGAGGGTGTGGTGTGCACCACTTGCAATGGAGTCCTGCTCTGTTCCACAATGGATTCGATGCCAAGGTAAATTAGACTTGGTTTTATTGGCATAAAAAAATTGATATTAGAGCTGTACAATGCGTTTCAGCGAATGCCTTCTTCAGGTACATATGCATCATTACTTTTTTTAACATGGTGTACCCCTGCCATTTTCCAATGGCTTGCGAGTCAGAAATTGAACCCACCACTCCCAATGTTTTTGTCTTCAGTGCTGAAGTAATGCTTTAAATAACCCCCCCAAACATAAATTAATCTTCACCTTTTACCAACGCCGCTCCAGTCCTGCAGCGCCATATTGTGACTGCAACTTCTGCCTTAAAATACAAAAAAAAGACAGTTTGCACTCTGAAATGCTAAAGTATGGAAACCATGAATGTGTGAATATATACCTGCATTACTAATAATGGAAATCTAATAAAAATTAGATATTTAGTATACAAAAATGGACATTTTTATATCTGCCCAGTCGCCACGTCACGGCATATTTCGTAACAAGGTACCTATATTGAAACCTCTCTCTAGGTTTAAAATCCTCCTGTGTATGGGCGAGAAGAAACCTGCTATATAGCCACAGGTGATTTTATCCTATATAGCAGGTTCCAACTTGCTCATACACAGGAGGTTTTTAAACCTAGAGAGAGGCTTCAATATAGAGTAGGTACCCAGTTACGAGATATGCTGTGACGTGGCAACTGGGCAAATATAAATATAGCCATTTTTGTATGCTAAATATCTCATTTTTCTTAGATTTCCCTTAGCAGTAATGCAGGTCTATATTCACACAATCATGATTTTCATACTTTACCATTTCAGAGTGCAAACTGTCTTGTTTTGTCTTTTATGTCATGTTCAGTTATGCACCTATTCACATTTCAGTTTGGTGTGTGCCATCTTCTTTTTTTCTGTAACTTCTGACTGGCCGGAAGTCAGAAATTATATCACAAGCTCCCAATGCAAGTCTATGAGAGACACAACGAGGCCAGAATGAGGCTCCAATTGACTTGTCTTGAGTTATGACCTCCAGCACTCCATGAAACGCTGCAGCTCTCTGGCAGATCAGAAATCACTGAGACTGACCGGAGAAAGAAGGTGAAGCTGATGGAAGGTGAGTATATGACAGGGGGATGGGGACTTATATTTAAAGAGCCACTCCGCTTGTGCAATTTACAAAAAAAAAAAAAAAAAACACACACTGGAGTGGTGCTTTACATGTAAGCCACCTGTCATAAACTCATCAAGTTAACATAATACACTACAAATTTGTAAAACAGTCAGTTCACCCTTGAATTGATTAAAAAAAATACCTAAAATCTTGGATGAATCTGTATTATAGAAACTTCACATAATTACTGTAGTTGTGTTTTGTTTTATTTGTGCAAGGACCATGTGATACGTCACCACCGGAGTCTGCTCTAGCGACTTCTGCTCCGATCGCCAGGCAACGCCGTGTTCCTGCCGTGGATGGTGCTGGCAATGGGAGAGGAGTCAATGCCAGCGACACCGGTGGGTGCAGGCTCCGATCATCCACTGGGCTGGGTTATCTTGGGATCTGCAGTACCACTGGTTGACTGTAGGTGGCGTGTGCCTTCCAGCTGAAGTTGCCAGCGTTCAGCTACAGCCAATGGGAAGACACCACACCCTTCTTAGTTCCCCTCCTGTCTGCTGACCTCTGCCAGAGATAGTTCTTCTGGTCCGCTCTATTCTGTTTTGTGATTCCTGTGTGCTGACTTCTGCGTGTTTTCTGACTACCCTTCTGCCTGCTGTTTTTGTACCTCGCTGCCTGATCCGGATTTGACCTCTGCTACGTTTTCTGATTACGTCCTTGCCTGCCGATTCTGTCCCTGTTCTGCTATTCCTGGTTTGACCCTGCCTGACGACTACGCTCATCGGACTGCAGCCTTCCACAGGTAGTGATCTCCAGGACCCTGTGTAATTCCAAAACCCTGTATAGGGGTTAAAGGGTTTCATGGTTCTGGGGGTCCTGCTTGGTGAGTGGCTTCCCTCTAGCCTGTCCATTACATCCCATCTGAGTCTGTTGATCCAGGCAGGCATTACACCATGACATTGAGACAATGGCCTGAGAGTTCAGAAAGATATTTCAAGTGATCGCCAAACAACTGGACAGCCATCATTTTATTGTACAGATCAAATGTGAGTAGAGACAGTCAAATCTTTTGATATTCTAATTTACCGGCTTTAGTGAGTTTCTCAAACATATTAATTTGGGGTGAATTTATAGGTACTCTAATGGCCCTGAAAAAAATGTGTATAATACTTTGAGGTCTTCGAGGACTGTATCCAACGCCTGCCAAATTTTTCAACACAAATACAGCCTTACTAATGTCAAAGCCACCCCCACATATATGGTTTTGGTAAACAGATGATGACTGTTCTTCAATACTGTGTAGGGGGTTAAGGGTTAGGCCCACCCCTGCATCTGTACCCGGCACACTAATGTTCTGTGTGGTAACTGTAAAGCACTATTGTAAAGAGTAAATGCCTTGATTGTGTGATTTCGCCAGGTGGCAGTGTAGCAGCACAGTTTTCCTGGCATCTGGGTAGGCAGGGAGAGAATGGTAAGAGCAGAAGAACAGGGAATATATAAGAGAGAATTAACAGGAGAGATCGAGGAGAGTCCCCAGGAGATGTATTAGTGAGAACCCCCAAGTAAAAGATTTGGACCCTATGGGTCAACCCTGCGGCCGTGACACTTGGGATCTGATCCGGATTGGAGAACCGCTCCCCCAAGGAGAGGGGTTTAGTCAGATGGTCAGGGCCTGGCATCAGTATCTACTGGCTGAAACTCAGAGAACCTCACACTCATGGAAAGGTCAGTGCGCCTCCAGGCAGAAGGGCATGACTGAGCTTGCTCGGGAGAACCTGTTTGTTTGCAGCCCCCCTTGTGCGAGTATAAAGTGTAGTGATGGGAGGAGAGGCTTAGCGATGACAGAAGGTACCCAGGTGCCAGTGGTACGGACTGCTGTTAAATTATGTACAGCATGAAAGAGTGGACGGAACCCCCATGGGATGAGAAGCGGTACCGGCGAGATGCAGACTGAGTTAATGCAGACGATACCAGAAAATAAAGTTGGCCTGTTTAAGAAACGAGATGAGTCTGGACTTTATTTCCTAAAGAAAAGTGAAAGTGTGTCACCTGAAACTGATGCGGAGTCCTCCTATGTGTGGTGAGGCGACAGGGAGGCAAAGGGTTATTGACAGGCTGTGCTGTGACCTGTCGTTCCCCCTGCACATACGACTACAATCAATGCCTGCCTCGTGTACCCTACCACAGCTGCTTCACACACAGTTTCGTTAGAGTTTGGGGGCTTTTATCCGCATTTCTATAGCTATACTTTAATGTCCCATTACTAAAAGAGTCACTTAAAAATGTCTGCTGCATTCCGTGCCTCGGCTTTTATACAGGATATGATAGGCTGTGCTGTACTTTGTGATCCCTTTACTATACTATGTGACATTATAGCTCACACTGGGCCAAGCACAAGTGTATCTGAGCACAATAATGCTCGCTTGAGTGCTTTGCATATGTAAAGCACCCGAATTCTGAACTTGAACGCTAACTTTTAGGTAAAGTCCGTGTTCAGGCATCAAACTCTACTGTTGGCATTCGCTCACCTCTAATGATGATGTATAGGTGTTGACTAATGAAGATGACCCCTCTGCATCCATCACTGCATTAAATAAATGCATATATGTGTATGTCTTCGCTTTCCTTTCCACAAATTCTGTTAAGGACTACAAAGTCTTTATAATATCATAAAATGCTAACTAGGGAGCGAATCATTTAAAATGTATATTCCCGAGGTCGTCCAAATTTCCCCAAGAAATTTGATTCATAGGGAAGTTATTCGCAATGGATTGAATATTCCTTATTATGTTCTGGGGTCATAATAAATGTAAGAAGTAAAAAAAATCAACTAATACTCAGCTATCTGGTCAACCCGCTGCTTGCTGTTCAACATCCTGAGCTCAGGGCCTGCTGTTCCTCACGCCTTGAGAATCACTACATGTTATAATAAGGTCGCATTGTGAGGACTGGACAGCGGGTAGCGAGCTGTGAAGTTGCCAGAGAAATAAGCAATGAAGCAAGTATCATTATTATTTTTTATGGTTCATCACTTTTTTTTGTGATTCTCCTCAATGGAATCATGAAATGTTTGAATTCGCAAGGAACCCAAAATTTCCAGAAATTTGACTCCAACTTGATTCTCCATGGATTGTTCTGCTCATCTTTAGTCCTAACAAAACCCATGATAGGCTACAAGATCCATCACTATATGGATACATATAGCATAAATATCTCCCGACACAAGTGGTACATGTGATGACTCACAAGGTGGCGCTCGGCACTACTAGTATGCAGTATTTGAAGAGGTAGTGAGACAGGTTGAGATCATAAACCAGGAGGGCACGACAGTAAATGGGGGGCAGACAGGGATGAGGTCAAGATACAAGCCAAAGGTCAGGGTTCCAGAAGAGTATGTACAAAATACAGGGAGCAGGCAGGGACGTGGTCAGGTGGAAGTCCGAAGTCAGACAGGTATTCAAACAGGCCGAGATCATAAACCAGGAGGACACAACAGTACCTAGGGGCAGACAGAGACGAGGTCGAGATATAAGCCAAAGGTCAGGGTTCCAAGAGAGTACATACAATATACAGGGACCACGCAGGGACGTGGTCAGGAGGAAGTCCAAAGTCAGGAGCCAGGAAGTCACAACAGAAATAGGGGAGGACAGGTAGAGACGGATAAACAGTAGTCCCAAGTTGAGAGACCAAGATATGAACACTGAGCACATGGGAGTCAACAGCACAACTGTAAACAGGAAGTACGACTGGCGGCATCCTGCGCTAACACTCCCTAAAGAAGCAGAGCAATCACCCGGAACAAGAAGCATCTGCGAGACCACCTCCCAGGACCAGCGTGAAACCCAGTGCTGGTGAAACAACCAGCAGAACATTCATCCTGCAAAAAGCTCTGCACCATAGGTAACATTTACCGGCTCTGCAGGAGAGCATAGCAGAACAATACAGAATGTTCTGCACAATGGAATTGTCACAGCACATGATAAGTATTCTGAATGCTCTTCTTGTTGGGTCTGCTTTCTCATACTTCTTTTTTGCTTTATACTTCCGTAATATTTATATCCATAGATGATAGCAAGAAGATACCAAGAGATAATATCTTGCAAACTGCAAACTCTGCTTCTCTTCTCCTTTATACTTGAAATGCACCGGTGTGCACAGCTGTCTCCTAATGAGTAAATCCAAATGGATCGAGATATTAATGATTTTCTATCACTTCTCACAATTTAATATCCACTGGGTCACAACGTGCATTGTAAAGTACAGCCATGGGTCTAATTGAAGAATAAATCTAAGGAAGAATCACTTAAGAATATCGATTTTTTTTCTCCCAAATAACTTGTCAACTGTTAACAGATAGGAAAAATTTGCTAATGTTTTGTAGAAATTTTTAAAAAGTCAAAGATTTTAAGTTAAATGAAATTAAAGACGAATGAACTGCTTTGTTTCAGCAAATTCATCCGTCTGCATTTAAAGCTTCCCAAGACCATAAAATGGGTAATGTACCAAAATGTACAAATGACTGAACCATTAAAATGTCATTAAGTCCAGTCCAGGTATTCTGACCTTCACATTTGTAAAGAACCATTTTTGAAGAACCCTCCATTTATTAACACCTTTTCTAAAAGAAGTGGAACAGGCGTTTATCCTTTTTTTTTAAGCAGATAAACTGATTTTATATATATATGTATGTATATATATATATATATATATATATATATATATATATATATATATATACACAGTACAGACCAAAAGTTTGGACACACCTTCTCATTCAAAGAGTTTTCTTTATTTTCAGGACTCTAAAAATTGTAGATTCACATTGAAGACATCAAAACTATGAATGAAAACATGTGGAATGAAATACTTAAAGTGTGAAACAACTGAAAATATGTCTTATATTCTAGGTTCTTCAATGTAGGCACCTTTTGCTTTGATTACTACTTTGCACACTCTTGGCATTCTCATGATGAGCTTCAAGAGGTAGTCACTGGAAATGGTTTTCCAACAGTCTTGAAGGAGTTCCCAGAGATGCTTAGCACTTGTTGGCCCTTTTGCCTTCACTCTGCGGTCCAGCTCATCCCAAACATCTCGATTGTGTTCAGGTCTGGTGACTGTGGAGGCCAGGTCATCTGGCGTAGCACCCCATCGCTTTCCGTCTTAGTCAAATAGCGCTTACACAGCCTGGAGGGGTGTTTGGGGTCATTGTCCTGTTGAATAATAAATGATGGTCCAACTAAATGCAAACCGGATGGAATAGCACGCTGCTGCAAGATGCTGTGGTAACCATGCTGGTTTAGTATACCTTCAATTTTGAATAAATCCCCAACAGTGTCACCAGTAAAGCCCCCCCACACCATCACACCCCCTCCTCCATGCTTCACGGTGAGAACCAGGCATGTAGAGTCCATCCGTTCACCTTTTTTACAAAGACACGGTGGTTGGATCCAAAGATCTCAAATTTGGACTCCTCAGAGCAAAGCACAGATTTCCACTGGTCTAATGTCCATTCCTTCTGTTCTTTAGCCCAAACAAGTCTCTTCTGCTTGTTGCCTGTCCTTAGCAGTGGTTTCCTAGCAGCTATTTTATCATGAAGGCCTGCTGCACAAAGTCTCCTCCTAACAGTTGTTCTGGAGATGAGAAGGTGCGTCCAAACGTTTGGTCTGTATATATATATATATATATATATATATATATACATATATATATATATAGTGCATAGTCAAGTAAAAGGCCTTTTACACCTGGACAGGTAAAAACATGCCTAATGATAGTTGTGACAAGGCGGCTGCTAGGGAGATGTGATATTACTTGATGCCTACTTAAAGGGCTTCTCCAGGAATAGAAACAAAAAAAAGGGATTATAAGTAAATTACTAAATACTTTTCATTCTCAAATCACACTTATTTTGTTTAGTTACCTAATCACTAAAAAATTAAAATGGACGCCACCTTGTAATACTTACAGAAACCTATCCTAGAATGTTAGGACAGGAGCATTAGGAAGCTCTCCAATCTTCATGTGTAGGAAGATGTTCTACTAGTGGAAATTCAGATTTAATTACAGAAATACTATATATAATATATAATATTTATTCAGTATAGTGCTGAGGTAAGAATAGGCTGCTCACACTGCTGTCCACCCCGTCTATCTAATCTAATATTGGAGATGCCAGAGTTGCTGAGGTAAGTTGAGGCTGCTCACACTGCTGAGCATAATGTCTTTCTTATCTAATAATGGAGATACCAGGGTGCTGAGGTAAGCAGAGGCTGCTCACATTGCTGTCCACTTTGTCTATCTAATCTAATACTGGAGATGCCAAAAGTGCTAAGGTAAGAAGAGGCTGCTCCCACTGCTGTAAATTATGTCTGTCTTATCCAATACTGGAGATACCACGCTTGCTGAGGTAAGAAGAGGCTGCTCACACTGTTGTCTACCCTGTCTATCTAATCTAATACTGTAGATGCCAGGGGTGCTGAGGTATGTACAGGCTACTCACACTGCTGTCCACCCTGTCTATTTAATCTAATACTGGAGATACAAGGGGTGCTGAGGTAAGTAGAGGCTCCTCACACTGCTGTGCACCATGTCTTTCTTATCTAATAATAGAGATATCAGGGATGCTCAGGTAAGACGAGGCTGCACACATAGCTGCCCACCATATTTATCTGATCTATTACTGGAGATACAAATGATGTTGAGTTCAGAAGAAGACACTCACACTGCTGTCCATCCTCTCTCATCTTATACTGCAGATTCTAGGGGATCTGAGGAAAGAAGAGGCTTTGCACACTTTTGTTCACCCTGTCTATCTAATCTTATCAGATTTATATCATATACCTCATGACAACATGTCATGTTTCCTATTGCCCTTGCTCACAGGTTCCTATCCTATTGACTTTCTCGACAAAGTTTCAATCAGTGTAACAAGATGGCGACCATTTAATATATAGTGATTCCCTCCTCAAAAAAAAAAGAGTGTGATTTGCTAATTAATGGTATTTAGAGATTCATTTAACAATTGATGGGGCTATAGGTAACAGTTTCCGAGCAATTATGGAGTAAAGGCCCCGTTACACGCGTCGATTTATCGTGCGATCGCATGTGCGATCGCACCCGCCCCCATCGTTTGTGCATCACGGGCAATTTACCTTACCTCCCGAACGACCTCGCTGTGGGTGTCGAACATCCTCTTCCTGAATGGGGAGGGACGTTCGGCGTCACAGCGACGTCACACAGCGGCCGCCCAATAGAAGCGGAGGGGCGGAGATGAGCGGGATGTAACATCCTGCCCACCTCCTTCCTTCCTCATTGCCGGTGGGACGCAGGTAAGCTGTGTTCGTTGTTCCCAAGGTGTCAGACGAGCGATGTGTGCTGCCACGGGAACCACGAACAACCTGCATCCAGGAATGTGACCGATATTTTGAAAATGAACGACGTGTCAACGAGCAACGATAAGGTGAGTATTTTTGCTCGTTCACAGTCGCTCGTAGCTGTCACACGCTACGATATCTCTAACGATGCCGGATGTGCGTCACGGAATCTGTGACCCCGACGACATATCGCCCGATATATCGTAGCGTGTAACGGGGCCTTTACCTATATTTGGTAGAGTCTCTTTTTTTTCACACCCAATGATTTGCCCTTATAGGACATATGGTCGGTGCTTGTCCTGATGAGATACCATTGGTGCTAGAATATGCGATCATCAAGGTGACATTGAGATATTTTTATTATTGAGATTTATTTTCCTGACACATCAAACATCCAGAATCACCAGTTGTTAATCTTTGCTGCACTCCAAATTTAATAATTGCAGTTTGGAAGTATATCAGTTTTATTTGAATAATTATCCTTGCAATCATCAGCTTGTGACAGACGCAATAATTGAATAAAGCAGATTTAATTTACCTTATTCCCAGACGAACGCCTCGGCCTATTACATAAAGCCCGTATACGTCTTTATACAGATTGTTACCACTATGTTAATTATATCCAACAAGTTAATAGCATTGCCGTATAAACAGAGGCAAAGCAGGTGTTTGCGGTTAGTCCTCTGGAAATCATAAAACATCAGGCAGCCCCGGGAATTAAGGCACAATTTTATGGCACAATTTGTTGCGAGTCTGTTCGGAGTGGGCAGCCATATTAACGTAATTATCTCTTCCTTTACAACTGCCCTCAAATTCCCAGGATCGTCATTGGATTTTTATATCAGTCCGGGCTTTGCAAAATGGTAGATTTTCTTTTTTTATTTGCAATTCCTTCTTTCCTTTTAGAATGTTCAGTGTGAGATTCATCAAGCGGGGAAGACTGAAGATCATTAGAAGTTGTAAATTGTGGCTTCTGCTCGTAGAAAATCCGAAAATTAATGTAAATTTAAAAACACAAAAAAAGAGATTTGAGAACACAGGCATTGAAGCGCAATTATCGAATCTGTCTAAAGAGTGCTTTACACGAGACGAGCTATCGTGCGATGCATCGTCAGGGTCACGGTTTTTGTGACGCACATCCGGCATCGTTCACGACGTCGTCTCGTGTGACACCTCCAAGCGACGCAGTATGGCTCACAAATCGTGAGTCGTGTACTCGTCGCTCAGTTTCAAAATATTGTTTATTTAAAATGGCGCCGGTTGTTCATCGTACCCAGGGCAGCACACATCGCTCGGTGTGACACCCCGGGAACAATGAACTCAGCTTACCTGCGTCCCGCGGCACCCGCCGGCTATGCGGAAGGAAGGAGGTGGGCGGGATGTTTACGTCCCGCTCATCTCCGTCCCTCCGCTTCTATTGGCCGGCGGCTGTGTGACGTCGCTGTGACGCCGAACGTCCCTCCCCCTTCAGGAAGAGGATGTTCGCCGCCCACAGCAACGTCGCTCAGCAGGTAAGTACGTGTGACGGGGGTTTCACGACTTTGTGCGACACAAGCAGCGATTTGCCCGTGAATAAGAAACGACGGGGGCGGGTACGATCGATCGTGAAATCGCACGATCGGTCGACTCGTGTAAAGCAGGCATTAGACTTTCTTTACACATCAGTGATTCCGGTACGTATTATGTCCATTTTTATATGTTCAGGAGACACAGACATACGCAGACCCATTAAAATTAATGGGTCTGCGCATACAGCGTCCGACTGGCTACCGTAGGAATCTCCAGTATTACTAGGCCTGGCCGTGGTTACCTGCACTAAACTCCGGAGCTCTCAGCTGAGCTCCGGAGTGCAGCCTAGACTGAACTCGGGGTTTGCAGGACTGAACCGAGAGCGCCGAGTGATTGATTCCCCGGTGATTGCGGTTCAATTCATGACAGCGGCAGACAGGTGACAGCTCCGGAGTGCAGCCCAGCCTGTCTGCAGCTGTCATGAACTGAACCTCAATTGCCGGGGAATTAATCACTCAGCACTCACGGTTCAATCCAGGCTGCACTCCGGAGCTCAGCTAAAAGCTCCAGAGTTGAGTGCAGGTAACCGTTGCCAGGCCTGGTATTACTGGAGATTCCTCCGGTAGACAGTCCGACGCTGTGCGCACACATCCGTATTTTTTCATGGATGCATGTCCATGTGTTCTGCACGGAGACAAGTCAATTTTTTCAAGTGGCACGGGTTTCACACTGACTGATCTTATCCATGTGACATCAGTGTGACACGTACTGGAGAAAACACGTGTCTTTGAAATAAAATGATTTTCCATACTCGCCTGTCTCCAGCGCTGCTGTCTTCAGCGCTGCTATCACTTACTTCTGGGGCCCGCTCATTAAGCTCATGCATATTCACAGACCCGGAAGCAGCAGCGCCGGAGACAGCAGCGTCAGGGACAGGTGAGTAAAAAGTTCCTGATCTCCATGTGCTATCACAGATAGCACACGGTGAACACTAGTGTGCCAAAATCCCGGCACACAAATGGCCATACGCACCTTCAACATGGACCATGAAAATCGTGCATTTTTATCACGGACGTGTGAAGGGGGCCTAATAGAATACTGATCTTGTTGGCCATAATAAAAATTCAGAGCTCTCAGGGACCTGGGCTCAAATGCACCCAAGGACAATGTCTACGTATGGTTTGTATGTCTTTGTATGTTTGTTTTTTCACCTTTACGCCAAAAACATACCAGTATATTGATGGTCATACTGGAAACAGGAAAATGATTTGAATGGTGACCTCTCTGAATTCTGTGGAATATGTTGGCACCACTTGAGGAATAGAAATCCATAAAGCTGTGGCTGTAGGCAACAAGGTGATTTTTGCTATTTGGGAGTTTTGATAAACGAGACTATCACTCCTTATTTAACTATCTTACCATTTATCTATTCATTATAGTTATTCATTTTTATTCTATACGAGCACATACGGCGCTCCACAACACCGGTTGTCCTACCCGTTCTCCTACATATTCTCAAGTAGATAAAAGGGACTTATCAAAAGTAGATCATTTTGTTGTTAATATTTTCTCACTGCTCGTCTGAGTATTCTAGTTTTTAAATCAGCCATACTAATCCAAAGGTATTAGCCTTTATATTCAGTGCTACTTTTTATGCTATTTACAAGGAGGCGTAGCTCACAGGATCCTCAGGGGATGTCTTTTAAGGCTGTTCTGCAATATTCCCCCTGACATCCAATATCAGGCACCAGACTTCCTGTCATCTTCCTCTCTGAAGAGGCTATTTGCATATTTAAAGGCAACCAATCACCAGGATTTTTATATATAAGCTAAAGCCAGTGCTATACCGGCACTATCAGGCTGATTCTATACATACCTGTAGTGGTCAGTTTGGATGTTTAGGTTTTCAAATCCAAGAAAGTAAAGTTTAAAAAATCGGCAGCTGCTTGAGTGACAGTTGCAATGGAGCAGATAATATATTCATAGTTATCTCCTCCCTCGGTTAAAATTAGCATAAGTATTATAAAAACGATTCACTTTGTTGCAGGACCTGTGTGTGGTCATACCCATGTGACCTGGTGTCCAGCTTTGTTTGCTGAGACCCCGCCCCTTCTGGTCACATGGGTATGATCTCACACAGGTCCTGCAACAAAGTGAGTCGTTTGTATAATACTTATGCTCATTCTAACAGGGGGAGAGGATAACTATGAATATATTATCTGCTCCATTGCAACTGCCAATCAACAAGCAGCTCATTTTATAAACTTTACTTTTTTGGATTTTAAATCCTAAACATCCGATCTGACCACTACAGGTATGTAGAGAATCTGCCTGATAGTGCCAGTATAGCACTGGCTTTAGCTTATATATGAAAATTCAGATGATTGGATCCCTTTAAATTCCTAAGGCCTCTTTCACACGTCTGTGTCTCCGGCATGTGTTTGGTCCGTTTGCTCACGTACCGGAAACACGGGCACACATAAACCCATTTAAATCAATGGGTCTGCGCTCACGTGCGTATTCTGCCATGGACCGTGTGTACATGTGAAGCATACGTGTGCCCGTGTGCTCCACACGTAGACATGTCCGTTTTTCTCCGGCATCACGGGTGTCACACGGAACGCAAATGGCCCACACGGAGGTGTTCTGTGTGACACGTGCCAGAGAAAACACACGTGTCTGAAAAAATAATAAAAAAAACTTTACTCACCTTCTCCAGCCCTCCTGTATCTGCCGCTGCTGTCACTTGCTTCCGACCGCCGCTCATTATGCTCATTGCATATTCACTTCACTGCGGCCGGAAGCAGCAGCAGCGGGGAGTCGGCAGGACCGAAGACCAGCACCACGGACAGCAACGCCAGGGACAGGTGAGCAGAAAGTTCCCGTTCTCCATGTGTTATCACGGAGAACACACGGAGAACACACGTGTGCCATAAACACGGCTCACGGAGGGGAAAACGCACCTCTGACACGTCCGTGAAAAACGTGCGTGGTTTTTCACAGACGTTTGAAAGAGGCCTAAAGTAGAATTGAGTGACCTATAAATCTCCTTACATTGGTTTGGCACTCTCAAGAAGAAAAACTATTCTATCTTAGCCCCCATAAAAAGTTTATTATTCAAACATGTTCTTATAACCAGATATTTTTATATATTTTTAGATATATTTCTGTCTATGTCCATAGTGAAACCCTGGATTATTTCAGTTTTCATACAAGCTAGTAGAGATACCAAAACCTGCAACTCATTATTTAGGCTTTGCTGCATAGACTGGGGCAGGGTCAGCAGTGTCATCTCTAGAGGTTAGGGAATTTAATGACTTCTGTCCTGTGTTGCTTGAGGCCCAGATAAGACAGGAGAGCAGCATTACTCATTATGCACACAGTTTAAATCTCCATATACAGCTTCATGACCCTGCCTGATCACTGGGGGAAAGACAGTACACCCTCTCTTCCTGGAGACTGGTTCTTCATTGCAGTTGCCGTGAAGCACACACACGTTTTTTTGCACTATCTATACAGACAGTGCAGGAAAGATTTGTGTGTCCCAAACATTAATCTCTCTGGAAATGTTTTTTTTTTATCTAAAAAGAAATATTTGAAAAATAGCATTATTTATATCAACTGAATTAGGTCACTTCCACAATTAGTTATTACCTACATTTACTGGTCCTGTCGGGGCTTCCGTCAAAACCGGATTTCGAACGCATGCGCTGACGGGGCCATTGACTATAATGGTGCAGACAGAGTCACCGTATGCTCTGTCTTGCACTATTTTTGGGCGTATATACTCTCTGCAGCTGGACACCCAGACATAGCAGACTGCGTCTGGGTGTCCACCTGCAGAAAGCGTATACACCCAAAAATGGTTCAAGGCAGAGCACCCGTCTGCACCATTACAGTCAATGCCCCCAGAAGCGCATGCATCAGAAACCCATTTTGCGGGGGGGGGTTGGGGGGGCAGAAACCCCGATGGGACCAGTGGACGTAGGTAATAACGCAGTGTAAAAGGTCCCTAAAATAAAACTTTGGGATAAAAGTCTGCAGTCTTTATTTAGGACTGCAGACTTGTGAATCCTCACAGTGCAAAGTGCACGCGCATTCAGGATTTTTCTGTGCCTGGCGCCAGTATCTGGCAGGCATGTGACCGCAAGTATATGATTTCCATAGTTCAGGTAACAGTCTAACTGGATGTTTGGCTTCGCTCAATTCACTTGTATTGAGGGAGGCTGCTCACGTCTAGTTGGCATGTGACTGTATGTATGCAAATCACATACTTGCTGTCATGCACCTGACAGCTGCCATCATCGGAGAATCCTGACAGCATGGGCGCCATACTCTGTGAGGATTCGCAAGTCTGCAGTCATAGAGAGTCACTGCAGACTTGTACCCCAAGGATGGACAACCCCTTCATATGCAATAACACAAACCACTTAAGTTAAATATTAAGATTTTCTACAGACATGGTTGTACAAAGATTAAAAAAAAACAGGAATATATAGCACATATAATAAAACAAAGAATAAAAGACTTGCACTGTTAGTGAGTTTGAGAAGGTCTACAGAATTTAGCATAGTCTTTTCACCCATCAGCATCCGCAGACATTGACCTCAGATTGTGGAACGTGCTTCTTTTTTCTATCGGATGAAAAGAACCAGCGCTATCATATAATTACCTCTAATTACAGAGGTATACAAAAGTTTCAGATAAATACTGCATTTATCCCCTTGCTTCGTACACTGTATGGAAATAACCTTTTTCTATCATGTTGCCTTTTTCTCGTAACTACTGTAATTAACTGGTCTTGTCAATATATGTAAGCTCAAAATTGACTGAATATACAATTCTGCTCCAAGTGATATTATTCTTGTGCTTTATTGGAAATGTAACTTCACACAAAAAAGAGAATCGTATAGTAGAGTAATGTGTATGATAACAGGTGTATAGAAGGGAATGCATGAGAAAAATGCAATGTGCCGTATCGGCAGACCACTCGGGACTACAATATGTTGATTAGCAGAGATTAATCAATACAATATGGATAGCATAATACAAATCTTCTTAAATTGGCTAGCTACATGTTAAACCTATTTCTACAATGACCGGAACTTGGGTGGTCTGTGCTAAGCAGTCATCAATGTATTCATTGTTCACCTGTCTGCTACATTTTAAAGGGAATCTGTCACCAGAATTGCACCCCCAAACTATTTATATGCCCATTAACCTCCTTCAAAGACAAGTCTTGCAATACCTTTACGTGGCCAGTCCATTCCTCTATTAATGAGAAATCAGCATTTCAATTGATATGCCAATAGTTATGGTAGATCTGAAACCTCTGTTGCTCCAGCTCTATTCCCCTCCTAGTGCCACCTCCTCCTGCTTGACTGATGGCTCCTTTGCTTGAAGTCACACAGCATACAGATTGTCAGTCAAGCAGGAGGAGGCAGTACTCTTACACCATTAGTGAGAAATCAGCATTTGAATTGATAAGCAAATAGTTATGGTAAATCTGAAGCCTCTGGCGCTCCAGCTCTATTCCCCACCCAGTGCCGCCTCCTCCATCTTGACAAATGGCTCCTTTGTATTAAGTCACACAGCATACAGATTGTCAGTCAAGCAGGAGGAGGCAGTACTCTTCCACCATTAGTGAGAAATCAGCATTTGAATTGATATGCAAATAGTTATAGTAGATCTGAAGCCTTTGTCACTCCAGCTCTATCCCCCACCCAGTGCCGCTTCCTCCTTCTTGACTAATGGCTCCTTTGTATGAAGTCATACAGCATACAGATTGTCAGTCAAGCAGGAAGAGGCAGCAAATCTTTCTCCATTAGTGAGAAATCAGCATTTGAATTGATATGCAAATAGTTATGGTAGATCTGGAGTTTTCTGGCACTCCAGCTCTATTCCCCACCTAGTGCTGCCTTCTCCTACTTGACTGATGGCTTCTTTGCATGAAGCCACACAGTATAGAGGTTGCCAGTCAGGCAGCACTGTGTGAGAAATAGAGCTGGAGTGACAGAGGCTTTAGAACTACGGATAGCTCTTCAGCCTCATTTGCATATTATTTCAAATTCTGATTTCTAAGTAAAGGAGGCAAGGACCGGCCATGTAAAGGTATTGTTGGGCTTGTCTTTGAGAGAGCTACGTGCCCATATAACTAATTTAGTGAGTGAAATTCAGCTGGCTCTGCCCTTTAAAGGCATTATCAACTACGCATTTGATTTAAGAATGGGTAAAGGACATGATTTTGTGACAGTAATATATACGTACTTCAGGTTTTTCAGGCTGAAAAGCTCTTCTGTCTGCAAAATGGCCATTTTAAGAAAATCTGTCAGCAGGTTGTTGCTATGTATTCTGAGGACAGAATGATATAGAGGTTAAAAAAATGAATTCAGGGATGTGTAGGCTATGTGCTATTGTTTCCACACAATGAAGTTTTTATCACCAGCTGATTTTCACTGCCTGGACGACAGGGCTCATGAGTAGTTATCTGACCACGCCCCATCCTCTAATAACCAGTTCACTTATCTATAAACAATGTACACAGAGAGCTGTGGTGTGGGCAGAGTTAGATTACTGCAACATGCTACATCTAACAACTCTGATTCTTTCTTACCTTTTGGAACAGGCACAATTTTCTCCACGTATAAAATAAATATCTCTCAATATAGTGTTGCAAATTCAATTTGATTTTTCAAAGTTACTCATCTCACCCTACTCATCTTATAATATAGCAAGCCAGTAGTAAAGGTAAGAAAGGGCACATCTGCATAATAGGGTGTTGAATTAAACTTCCAGTTCTACTGAAAGGTTTAATAGAGCAATAATACAGCCAAATTCTGGTGGACTTTGTGACTGCAAGAGTCAAAGAAGAGAGAACAGAGTATATTGTAAATTAGCTGAAACTAACTTGCAATGTAAGATTTTGATAAACAGAAAAAAAAAATCATATTTTACCAACATAAGACTTTCAGGTAGGTTCAGATCACACATTCAAAGGAAAAGAAAACTAAAAAGCAGTGTAGAGTTTCTATAGTTGTTAACAGAGTTGTTCCCATCATAGTGTCATGCGGTGTTTAGGTCTATACTCATTAGGTGTCATGGCAGCATCAGGCTCTGTTCACACTGCAGAGCCTGACAGGCAGCCTGGTGTCATCTAGTTGTTCAGCCAGAGCTGGACGTTGGCTGTATAATGCGCTCTGTTCCTCAGTCCTGCAGGAGTTAATTCCAGCTGACCTGGGGAACTCTGCTAAGAGCTCAGATTGCCAATTACCAATCACAGCCGTCTCTTTCCTATGTAAGATTCTGGATCTTACTACTCTGCGCCAATTATAGCTTCAGCATAGCCCCAGCGATTTCGGTCTTAGTGGCGATCCAGTTCATGGTGAGCTTTGTTGCAATTTTTAGTGGTGTGCAAGTTCCTTTGTTGTTCACTTTATTCTCCTATACACATATTGTCTCTCCTTTGTGTTTGAGTGTAGTGTGTACAAGGTTCAGTTCTCTCTTGTCTGTGATGTTTCTGTGGGGTTTTATTACTTTGTTTCCGGCCCGCCCCAAGGGTGGGGGAGTAAGATCAGGGATCGGACAGGAGACAGGGTCATGCTGGGGGCTCATACCTGGCTACCATCAAGTGTACCTCTGAGATAAGGGACAGCACAGGGTCTTGAGTCTGAGGGCCAGCATAGGAGCTACTGTTCTGTTATTTCATACCCCATGGCACATTGCCAGCTTGACTGTTTCCTTGAAGTTATTTCAAGTTTTTTTTTAATTGGTAAAATTGCAAAGGTGCTTGTCAAAACAAGCTACTTAGCATTTTACTTCTTATTGAAAGAAATTTTTTCATTCTCTAGAATGCAGGGATTTTTAATTCCCTTACTGCTTGCTGCCTAGGTTAATGGCGACCGCTGCTGTCTATCAGTGGAGCACAGCACTTATAAACTCTTTCTAATAGAACTTGTAGGAGCTGCTCTGAAGCTTGCAGCATCAGAGATGGCATAGTTTGGCCCACCGTTCTACGATGTAGCTGTTCCAGACTATCAATCAATCAGGAGTACACTGTTTCCTGGCAAGCAGGAAGCTCAGTGGCAGGGAAGCTGTGTGCTCCTGAGCAGCAGGATGAGACAACTCTTTTAACTTCCATTGATTTGAATGGATAGAGTCAAAATTATATCTCTATTCAACCTTTGCCTGGATGGAATAGCCATTGCTGTGCATGGATTGCTCCCAACAGATGGGGCTTCCAATTGCTGTAATGATCGGAAAACACTTGAAAATTGTGTTGACCGAATCTGATGGAGACAAGTAGAAACCTTGGTAATCTTCGTCAGTTCTATAGATTTTGGATAGAGGATGAAGTCTGAATCTGGAAAAAAAACCTCTTAAATTTATCCTATTATTATTGGATTATTTTCTCCCCAAGTCAAGCTTCACTTTATATCCATGTTCACATACACTTCATAGAATAGGAACCTTCCTATTTTGGGATTGTCCTCCGACACTGCTGATCTGGCCTCAGAATATGTAACCTACGCACAGTAAACAGAACGGTATGAAATATTATTCATCTCGAGCGTCAATGACATTGCAGGGGGTGTGAAGAGAGTTACTCACAGCAAGTTGGGCTGCAGTGTGTACATCGCCCTGGCCAAAAACTGATGCTCTAGCAGGATACAGCTGTGAGTAATACTTGATTTTTGGAGGACATTATCCTCTTATTGTTGCTTTTTTTATATTTAGTGTAGGGACCTACAGACATGAGGTCCCTTGACGAGGGTGTAGGCTTACGTTTTATGGCCATAAATACCAACAAAAACCTCATATTTTTTTTGTTTGTACAGGATACAGCCAGGCCCCTTTCTGTTGGGCCTTGCATTGTAGAGTGTCTGTCCGTGCATGATATACAGTGGAGTACGGCTTGGCAGCCCGCCTGATCTAATAGAAGGGCGTTACCTAATAGGCTGCGGGTTTGTGACTGTGTCATCTGCATGTGAACAGCGCTCTATGCAAGCCACTTGTGTGCAGTTTTATCATCTAGCAGTCACCTCCCCTCCATTCCATGAAGGTGTGTGTGTGATGTGCTTCTCCTGCACCTGTGATGTCTCCACTTAGTGGGGGTTTAGCTGTATCCTGCTAGAGCATCAGTTTTTGGCCAGGGCGATGTACACACTGCAGCCCAACTTGCTGTGAGTAATACTTGATTTTTGGAGGACATTATCCTCTTATTGTTGCTTTTTTTATATTTAGTGTAGGGACCTACAGACATGAGGTCCCTTGACGAGGGTGTAGGCTTACGTTTTATGGCCATAAATACCAACAAAAACCTAATATTTTTTTTTTTTTTTTGTTTGTACAGGATACAGCCAGGCCCCTTTCTGTTGGGCCTTGCATTGTAGAGTGTCTGTCCGTGCATGATATACAGTGGAGTACGGCTTGGCAGCCCGCCTGATCTAATAGAAGGGCGTTACCTAATAGGCTGCGGGTTTGTGACTGTGTCATCTGCATGTGAACAGCGCTCTATGCAAGCCACTTGTGTGCAGTTTTATCATCTAGCAGTCACCTCCCCTCCATTCCATGAAGGTGTGTGTGTGATGTGCTTCTCCTGCACCTGTGATGTCTCCACTTAGTGGGGGTTTAGCTGTATCCTGCTAGAGCATCAGTTTTTGGCCAGGGCGATGTACACACTGCAGCCCAACTTGCTGTGAGTAATACTTGATTTTTGGAGGACATTATCCTCTTATTGTTGCTTTTTTATATTTAGTGTAGGGACCTACAGACATGAGGTCCCTTGACGAGGGTGTAGGCTTACGTTTTATGGCCATAAATACCAACAAAAACCTCATATTTTTTTTGTTTGTACAGGATACAGCCAGGCCCCTTTCTGTTGGGCCTTGCATTGTAGAGTGTCTGTCCGTGCATGATATACAGTGGAGTACGGCTTGGCAGCCCGCCTGATCTAATAGAAGGGCGTTACCTAATAGGCTGCGGGTTTGTGACTGTGTCATCTGCATGTGAACAGCGCTCTATGCAAGCCACTTGTGTGCAGTTTTATCATCTAGCAGTCACCTCCCCTCCATTCCATGAAGGTGTGTGTGTGATGTGCTTCTCCTGCACCTGTGATGTCTCCACTTAGTGGGGGTTTAGCTGTATCCTGCTAGAGCATCAGTTTTTGGCCAGGGCGATGTACACACTGCAGCCCAACTTGCTGTGAGTAATACTTGATTTTTGGAGGACATTATCCTCTTATTGTTGCTTTTTTTATATTTAGTGTAGGGACCTACAGACATGAGGTCCCTTGACGAGGGTGTAGGCTTACGTTTTATGGCCATAAATACCAACAAAAACCTCATATTTTTTTTGTTTGTACAGGATACAGCCAGGCCCCTTTCTGTTGGGCCTTGCATTGTAGAGTGTCTGTCCGTGCATGATATACAGTGGAGTACGGCTTGGCAGCCCGCCTGATCTAATAGAAGGGCGTTACCTAATAGGCTGCGGGTTTGTGACTGTGTCATCTGCATGTGAACAGCGCTCTATGCAAGCCACTTGTGTGCAGTTTTATCATCTAGCAGTCACCTCCCCTCCA
This sequence comes from Anomaloglossus baeobatrachus, assembly GCF_048569485.1. NCBI lineage: Eukaryota > Metazoa > Chordata > Amphibia > Anura > Aromobatidae > Anomaloglossus > Anomaloglossus baeobatrachus. Next base: position 52,433,924 of record NC_134359.1, read on the forward strand.
TTCCATGAAGGTGTGTGTGTGATGTGCTTCTCCTGCACCTGTGATGTCTCCACTTAGTGGGGGTTTAGCTGTATCCTGCTAGAGCATCAGTTTTTGGCCAGGGCGATGTACACACTGCAGCCCAACTTGCTGTGAGTAATACTTGATTTTTGGAGGACATTATCCTCTTATTGTTGCTTTTTTTATATTTAGTGTAGGGACCTACAGACATGAGGTCCCTTGACGAGGGTGTAGGCTTACGTTTTATGGCCATAAATACCAACAAAAACCTCATATTTTTTTTGTTTGTACAGGATACAGCCAGGCCCCTTTCTGTTGGGCCTTGCATTGTAGAGTGTCTGTCCGTGCATGATATACAGTGGAGTACGGATTGGCAGCCCGCCTGATCTAATAGAAGGGCGTTACCTAATAGGCTGCGGGTTTGTGACTGTGTCATCTGCATGTGAACAGCGCTCTATGCAAGCCACTTGTGTGCAGTTTTATCATCTAGCAGTCACCTCCCCTCCATTCCATGAAGGTGTGTGTGTGATGTGCTTCTCCTGCACCTGTGATGTCTCCACTTAGTGGGGGTTTAGCTGTATCCTGCTAGAGCATCAGTTTTTGGCCAGGGCGATGTACACACTGCAGCCCAACTTGCTGTGAGTAATACTTGATTTTTGGAGGACATTATCCTCTTATTGTTGCTTTTTTTATATTTAGTGTAGGGACCTACAGACATGAGGTCCCTTGACGAGGGTGTAGGCTTACGTTTTATGGCCATAAATACCAACAAAAACCTCATATTTTTTTTGTTTGTACAGGATACAGCCAGGCCCCTTTCTGTTGGGCCTTGCATTGTAGAGTGTCTGTCCGTGCATGATATACAGTGGAGTACGGCTTGGCAGCCCGCCTGATCTAATAGAAGGGCGTTACCTAATAGGCTGCGGGTTTGTGACTGTGTCATCTGCATGTGAACAGCGCTCTATGCAAGCCACTTGTGTGCAGTTTTATCATCTAGCAGTCACCTCCCCTCCATTCCATGAAGGTGTGTGTGTGATGTGCTTCTCCTGCACCTGTGATGTCTCCACTTAGTGGGGGTTTAGCTGTATCCTGCTAGAGCATCAGTTTTTGGCCAGGGCGATGTACACACTGCAGCCCAACTTGCTGTGAGTAATACTTGATTTTTGGAGGACATTATCCTCTTATTGTTGCTTTTTTTATATTTAGTGTAGGGACCTACAGACATGAGGTCCCTTGACGAGGGTGTAGGCTTACGTTTTATGGCCATAAATACCAACAAAAACCTCATATTTTTTTTTGTTTGTACAGGATACAGCCAGGCCCCTTTCTGTTGGGCCTTGCATTGTAGAGTGTCTGTCCGTGCATGATATACAGTGGAGTACGGCTTGGCAGCCCGCCTGATCTAATAGAAGGGCGTTACCTAATAGGCTGCGGGTTTGTGACTGTGTCATCTGCATGTGAACAGCGCTCTATGCAAGCCACTTGTGTGCAGTTTTATCATCTAGCAGTCACCTCCCCTCCATTCCATGAAGGTGTGTGTGTGATGTGCTTCTCCTGCACCTGTGATGTCTCCACTTAGTGGGGGTTTAGCTGTATCCTGCTAGAGCATCAGTTTTTGGCCAGGGCGATGTACACACTGCAGCCCAACTTGCTGTGAGTAATACTTGATTTTTGGAGGACATTATCCTCTTATTGTTGCTTTTTTTATATTTAGTGTAGGGACCTACAGACATGAGGTCCCTTGACGAGGGTGTAGGCTTACGTTTTATGGCCATAAATACCAACAAAAACCTCATATTTTTTTTGTTTGTACAGGATACAGCCAGGCCCCTTTCTGTTGGGCCTTGCATTGTAGAGTGTCTGTCCGTGCATGATATACAGTGGAGTACGGCTTGGCAGCCCGCCTGATCTAATAGAAGGGCGTTACCTAATAGGCTGCGGGTTTGTGACTGTGTCATCTGCATGTGAACAGCGCTCTATGCAAGCCACTTGTGTGCAGTTTTATCATCTAGCAGTCACCTCCCCTCCATTCCATGAAGGTGTGTGTGTGATGTGCTTCTCCTGCACCTGTGATGTCTCCACTTAGTGGGGGTTTAGCTGTATCCTGCTAGAGCATCAGTTTTTGGCCAGGGCGATGTACACACTGCAGCCCAACTTGCTGTGAGTAATACTTGATTTTTGGAGGACATTATCCTCTTATTGTTGCTTTTTTTATATGGGTGTGAAGAGAGGGCCAAGGGTGCGTTATACGGACCCGGGAATAAAGTAAACAAAATGAAAGCCTCTTTTGAAGAACGCCATCAAACAGTGTGTGATCTTTTAGCCTCTTTCAAACATCTTAAATTATCTTCATGTTTAGCTGCATTGATAATTTGAGCAATCTGTGTTGTCTTCTTCTGTAATTCGGTAAATTGTACCAATGTCTCTTTACAACTTAAAGCCGGGAAAGCACCTTCGGATCAGTGCAGCGACTCTCCGGGGAATAAAAAGCATAAGCACAGAGAAAATAACAATAGAGAAGTTTTAGTGTTCTGTAAAGATAAAAAATAGTGTCTTAAAGTGGCTAAGTTCTCCCAAGGTATTCCTTTTGTGTTCTCTCAATATAAAAATAAGCCGGAGCTGTAAAAGCACCTGTCAAGAGGATACAAAAATGTCTTCATTAATAACTAAGTAAACGATTGAAGATAATAGCGTAACTGAGTGCACTTTGTGAAAACATCTCTGTGCGAGGTGACTCAAATGTGGAACTATTGATTAACGTTAAGTCCTACGAGGCTCCATCAGAAGACACGTAGCTATAGATGGTGAAGACGTAGCAGTTGTATCTGACTCTGGTGCCTATAAGGACCAAGAATCCCTCCTGCTACATAAAGAGGACCCCAGTATTTTAGATGGTATGCAATGTCTTATAGATTTTTCATGAGAGCCAAATTCTTCAACATTAGCACCTTGACCACAAACCAATATACAGTATGAAGTATGGTTTCCAAATCAGAAGTCGTAGAGATAGTCTATGCTAGTAGAAAAGAACCAGCTAAGGTTGACAACTCTTTTAGCTTTTGTATGTGTGCATCTAGACAGGGATGCCCTTTTCTGCAAAGACCATTGTGACACCCTAGGAGAACACATATCTAAGCAGGAAGCAGTATTGTTCTCCGACAATAATAAATGTCTCCAGAAGGTTAACAGCTCCTTTCACGAGGCAGACTTCTACACATTGTATACATTAGAAACAGTAATAGGTCAGGTTTAATGGACTCATTTCATTCATGTATGGACCACAAAGTCCAGACCAAAAGCAGCATATATGAGGCTGTTTGTTGGTTTAGGAGACCTGTATTCAATCTAGACAGTAGGAAGACCGTGAAATATGGTCATCTAAACCTAGGCTAAGGCATGATTTTGGAGCAGGTGCAGATAGTAGTAGATTCTTCCGATCATGCAAATGATACTCTGACTAAACTCTATTCAGAATTGGATCAGTGTCAGCATAGCGAGAACACTGAGAAGAAGATGGAAAACAAAATGTCTCCATCATCTCCATTCTCAGAGGCTGCGGAAATCGGACAGCATTCGAATGTCATTCAAGTGAAGTTCAATATTTCACATACACTGTTTGACTTGGATGACTGTATGTGATCCTAATATTGGATCAAACTCGGGCATGCAGCTATTTTTTTCCTCGGACAGACACTGTTCAAGAAAACCCTGCATGGCTCCATAGTATAACATTGGTCATGGTTTGATCTCATGTTTTGTTGGATCGTATACACTCGTCTGCACCTGCCCTTATTGTGAATAATACTCGCCAGTTCAAAAACTTTATTAAGCAAGTCTTGGGTTCTCAATCCACTTTACTTTCACTCAATTTCTGATGGGGCAATAGCAGCTTTACTAGCATAGCACTGGCAGACATAGACAGAAAAGGGCCCCTGTGCAAGACCAAAATATGGGCCCTTTGAAGCCTAAAAGCTCATAGAAATGCACAATTCCACCTATTGTTGAGGTGGTAATGGACCACCTTAGCTCTTGGGCTTCTGTGTGGCCCCCAGGTTGCACTAGTGATATGTCTGCCCCTGCATAGCAGAGCAAGAAAAATGGTTAGCTGTAATGACTTTATTTACTTGCGTCACTTGATGCATCAAAAGAAACCTCGTTCTTAGTGCCATTTGTAGTGATGAGCGAACCATACATGGTGCTCGGTACTCATAACAAACATTTTGATGCTCGAACGCGCTTGTGATGGTGGGATATGGGGGGAGGTGTATCTTGCTGTACAGATTCCTATTTTTAGCTTGGTTCACTGTCCATTATTTGCACTGCTTCTGTGTACATTGTATTGTTTGTAAGTAATCACCCCCTATAGTGCAAGGTTATAGCCTCTTGAGGCGCTTCCGTCCCTGGGTGTGGGGGGAGGTGGGCCTATAGTCCACCTACTGTAAACTCTCTGCTTACCTGGGAGATTCAGGCAGTCTGTTTGGAAAACTTGAAGTGTGAAGGATTGAACCTGTGAGAGAAGCTGGGACTTCTCAGAGAGACCTGGTCATTTATCGCTTATTGGATTATTTTCATATTTCTGGACTAATTTTACCCTCTGTTTTGTGAATTATTTTATGGACTATTTGATTTGCTTGGAATAAATGCTCTTTGGATTGTACCGCCATCTCTCGCTCTGTTGATTGTGTGATATGGGAGAAGGAACCCGTCACAGCGCTCAACTCGTTAATCAAGTATAATGGAAGTCTATGGGGAACTCAAGCATTTTTCTGGAAGATCTTCCAGAAAACTGTTCAAGTTCCCCATGACTTCCATTATACTCGGTGCACGGAGTCATGCCCATTCAAGCATCCAACTGCTCATAACAAATACTGAATACCTGAGCATGACAGTGCTTGCTCATCACTAGTTACGAGTACCGAGCACCCAAGCATGATAGTGCCCGCTCATCACTAGTTATGAGTACTGAGCACCTGAGCATGGTAGTGCTCGCTCATCACTAGTTACGAGTACAGAGCACCCGAGCATGATAGTGCTTGCTCATCACTAGTTATGAGTACTGAGCACCTGAGCATGGTAGTGCTCGCTCATCACTAGTTACGAGTACAGAGCACCCGAGCATGGTAGTGCTTGCTCATCACTAGTTACGAGTACTGAGCACCTGAGCATGGTAGTGCTCGCTCATCACTAGTTACGAGTACAGAGCACCCGAGCATGGTAGTGCTCGCTCATCACTAGTTATGAGTACTGAGCACCTGAGCATGGTAGTGCTCGCTCATCACTAGTTACGAGTACAGAGCACCCGAGCATGGTAGTGCTTGCTCATCACTAGTTATGAGTACTGAGCACCTGAGCATGGTAGTGCTCACTCATCACTAGTTACGAGTACAGAGCACCCGAGCATGGTAGAGCTCGCTCATCACTAGTTACGAGTACTGAGCACTCGAGCATGGTAGTGCTTGCTCATCACTAGTTACGAGTACTGAGCACCTGAGCATGGTAGTGCTCGCTCATCACTAGTTACGAGTAGCGAGCACCCAAGCATGGTAGTGCTCACTCATCACTAGTTACGAGTACCGAGCACAAGAGCATGGTAGTGCTCACTCATCACTAGTTAGGAATACTGAGCACCCGAGCATGGTAGTGCTCGCTCATCACTAGTTATGAGTACCGAGCACCTGAGCATGGTAGTCCTCGCTCATCACTACTTACGAGTACCGAGCACCTGAGCATGGTAGTGCCCGCTCATCGCTAGTTACAAGTACTGAGCACCTGAGCATGGTAGTGCTCGCTCATCACTAGTTACGAGTACCGAGCACCTGAGCATGGTAGTGCCCGCTCATCACTAGTTACGAGTACCGAGCACCTGAGCATGGTAGTGCTCGCTCATCAGTATGCATTTGTCATTCCTCTTTTCAGTATTTTCTTTTTGTGTTACACAACTCTCTTTCAGTGTCTTAAGTCCATCCACCCCAGTAGTTGATTTCCAGTATTGTTGGAATCTGAAGTGTTGATATGGGTCATTTTACTGTTTGCATCAATTTTGCTAAATCTTTCTAACTTTAAGAAGCTATCTCTTGTCTGTATTTTTTACACATTGCAGCATTGATATTAATTAATAATATTAATTAAAAAAAGGTAAAAAATTGTAAGCAAACTAAACAAAATGATGTGCTGTAAACACAACCAAAATAATTAAATATGAGCATGGCAGTGACTCCGAATTTGCTGGCCCGGTGCCACACTCATCTTCACTACATGTTTGATATCACCGAGCTTCCTCATACACGTAAGCTCTTCTAGAAAATATGGATAAGTTAAAATATGCTTTCCGCAACATTTCAGAAATGCTTTTCATATTAAATATTTTAGACCTGAGGGAACAGATGTTGATGCAAGTAAGGAATATTAGTTGGAATTCAGATACATATATGTGTGTTAGTTACAGAATATGTTTTATGGCGTAGAACAGAAAGAGCGATATAGAAGTGAATTCACGCAATATACATTTTGGTTTTATACTAGGACTTAAAACTATGTCTGTAGGGTAAATAATTCTATTAAATTTACAGTATGTGGACTGATGATTGGACGGCAGAACTTTACATTTCTAAAAGTTGAAAATCAATCTATATATGTATATTGCACTGCACTCGGATGCCATCTCACCCGACTCGCCCTGCAAAAAAATAAGCCGTCACACAGCTCCATCGACTGAAAAATGAAAATATTTTGATAGTGACACAATCAAAAGAATTATTTTTTACAAATTTCGGAATTTTTTTACCACTAAAATCTCAATATAATTGTTCCCAAAAAAATTTTAGTCCCATTTTTATTTTGCAATTTCATTGCACTTGCAACTTTGCGGTGCGCCACTATATGGTGAAATGAATGTTGCCATTCAAAAGTACAACTCGTCCCATAATAAACAAGCCCTCATATGTCTGTGGACAGAAAAATAATGAAGTTATGGCTCTTGGAAGAAGGGAAGGAAAAAAACAAAAATACAAAAACGGAAAATGGTCATGGAAGGGTCTAAAGGGTTTGGTTCATTTTATGTCATAGTCATTTGCCAGCTGATTTACTGATTGTTGGTGTATGGATGTTATTGATTGAGTGACAGTTTAAGCCGGCAGCATCGCTGCTCTTCTGTCCCGAATACCAGTATGTGCTCCCAATACTGGCAGCTTTATGCAGTGGCCATGACTTGTGGCATACCAAAAAACCTTTCTGAATTTGATGAACGGTGGTCAATCGCTTCCCAGTTCCTCCCATCTTGTCAGAGCTGGGAAAAAATGGTGTGAGAATATCAAAGTTTGCATCATTTTTGTCCAGTTACCAATTTATTTTAACTTTTCTAAGATTGTTATGGGAGAATTCAGGCATAAAAGTTTTAAAGAATCCGGCACATAGTTACTTAGGTTGAAAAAAGCCCTAGGTCCATCTAGATCAACCTTCTTCCACCAATTATACAATTTGTCATTAAGTCATTTATAACCAACAATGCTGTGCAGTGAGGAAATCATCCAGCCCTTTTATAAAAGCTGTTATAGTGTCTGCCATTACTACCTCTTGTGGTAGGGCATTCCACAGTCTGACTGCTCTAACTGTAAAGAACCCTTTCCTATTTAGCTGCCGGAATCGCTTTTCTTCCACTTGCAGTGAAAGCCGCCTGGTCCTTAGTATTGTCTTTGGAAGGAATAAGTCATGTGCCAGTCCTTTATATTGACCACACATGTATTTATACATATAAATGAGATCTCCTCTGAGACGTCTTTTTTCTAAGCTAAACAAATCTAACTTTTCCAACCTCTCATCATATGGGAGGCCTCCATTCCTTGTAGTAGTCTAGTTGCCACCTTTGAGCTGACTCTGACTTCTAAATGTCCTTTTTAAAATATGGAGCCCAAAACTGGATCCCATATTCCAGATGTGGCCTTACAAGTGATTTATAGAGGGGTAACAATACATTGTGATCACGGGATCTAATCTCTCTTTTTATACACCCTAAAATCTTGTTTGCTTTAGCAGCTGCTGCCTGACATTGAGTGCTGCTGCTCAGCTTATTTGCAATGAGAATACCCAAGTCCTTCTCCTATTCTGTAGTCCCAAGTTTACTTCCATTTAATGTATACGCAGTTATAGCATTACTGTGTCCTAGGTGCATTACGTTACATTTATCAACATTGAATCTCATTTTTTTTTTTTTAGTTCTTTTATGTTATTCATATAGAGCAAAAGATAGCAATATTTAAAATATCATCAAAGTGTAAGTTTTTGTGACTTATGTGACTTTACAATAACTCAACTTACAATGATTAGGGCTCATCATTTTTCATTAAAATTCGTAAGGGCTATTTTGATCATAGCACATTTATCCCAGTAGAAGTTATGACTTGTTATCTACAAAGGACTTTGATAAATTTTACTTGACAAAGTTCAGCATAAATTTGCCTATTATATGAGCAATTTAAAAGATGATGACTTCAAAATATTCAAAAACGTTTTACTTTTTAGGATCATTTTCTCTTTTATGCTTTGTGGATATTTACAGTATATTAGGGCAAAAGGAATCTTGTAATTGTCCACCAACCTTGGATCCCAAGACTTATTCTTAGTTAAATGTCCACTATGCCAGGGGTGTTACTTAGAGCTAGAGATGAGCGAACCGGTCGCGGTTCGGCTCGAGGTCGGTTCGCCGAGCCGAGGTCCCGTTCGAGTTCAGTTCGGCGAACGTTCGACGAACCGAACTCGAACCAATAGGCTATAATGGGAGGCAATCACAAACACATAAAAATGCATTATAAATGTACACATACAGTTAATAAACATTGCCATAACACTTACCGGTCCCCGCGATCCCTCCTGCACTCTGTCTCCTGCCGCTATTCCATCCGATGATCGCTGAATCCTCCCGGTGACCGGCACTGCCAGCAGAGATGCAGGACCTATCGTGACGTCAAAATAGCCATGTGACCAGTCACATGGCTATTATCTCATTGGCTACAGACTGGTCACATGACTATGACGCGTCATGTAGGACCTGCGAGTGCATCTCTCCGGTACACGGTGCACATTTGTGTATCGCTGTGTACCGGCGACATGCTCTAGCACACGGTCGACTCCCCGTTCCGTTAGGGACCGGCTGACACAGCCGGTCATTAACGGAGATCACCGTTGCCATAGCAACGCAGTTAGCGGTGACGCGTCTGTCAGCGTTACCGCTGTTACCGCTAGCAGCACTGATCACTCACGGAGTGAAGGCTGCACGCTGCTTCTCGTGCAGCTTTCACGGAGTGAATGCTCCACGGGAAGCAGCGTCTTCCCCCATGCAGCAGTGATGTAGCAGAGCTGCATTTGTTGAACGAGAAAGACAGAAGAGCAGGATCGTGGAGGGCTGACAGGGGGTAATAAAGATGGAGTCTCTAATGTGTCTGTGTATTTATTTCTATTAAAGTATTTTTTCTCTGTGTGGTGTCTTTTTTTTAACCCTTTATTGGAGATTCTTAATGGCCGGGTCAAACGTGCCTGACATTAAGAATCTCTGGCTTAATACTGGCTAGTAAAACAAAGCCAGTATTAACTCATGATTACCCAACAAGCCACCCGGCTCCAGGGCTGTTGGAAGAGTTGGATACACCGCCAGATGATGGCGCTTCTATGAGAGCGCCATTTTCTGGGACGGCTGCGGACTGAAATTCGCAGCAGAGGCGCCCAGAAACCTCGGGCTAACCTGTGCTGCGGATTCCAATCCCCAGCTGCCTAGTTGTACCTGGCTGGACACAAAAATGGGGCAAAGCCCACGTCATTTGTTTTTTAATTATTTCATGAAATAAGTGAAATAATTAAAAAAAAAGGGCTTCCCTATATTTTTGGTTCCCAGCCGGGTACAAATAGGCAACTGGGGGTTGGAGGCAGCGCGTGGCTGCCTGCTGTACCTGGCTAGCATACAAAAATATGGCGAAGCCCACGTCATTTTTTTGGTGGGCAAAAAACTTCTGCATACAGTCCTGGATGGAGTATGCTGAGCCTTGTAGTTGTGCAGCTGCTGTCTGCTCTTCTCCATACAGACAGACAGCAGCTGCAGAACTACAAGGCTCAGCATACTCCATCCAGGACTGTATGCAGAAGTTTTTTGCCCCCTGAAAAAATTATGTGGGCTTCGCCATATTTTTGTATGCTAGCCAGGTACAGCAGGCAGGTACGGCTGCCCCCAACCCCCAGTTGCCTATTTGTACCCAGCTGGGAACCAAAAATAAAGGGAAGCCCTTTTTTTATTATTTCATGAATTTCATGAAATAATTAGAAAACAAATGACGTAGGCTTCGCCCCATTTTTGTGTCCAGCCAGGTACAACTAGGCAGCTGGGGATTGGAATCCGCAGCACAGGTTGGCCTGAGCATTCTGGGCCCCACTGCTGTGAATTGCAGTCTGCAGACGCCTCAGAAAATGGCATTTTCATAGAAGCGCCATCTTCTGGCGCTGTATCCAACTCTTCCAGCACCTGCCTGCTATACCTGGCTAGCATACAAAAATATGGCGAAGCTCACGTCCTTTTTTTGTAGTTTTTTGGCAAAAAAAATAAAAAATGCTTCCCTGGATTTTCCATTGCCAGTGAAGGTAACACCAAGCAGTGGGGGTTAGCAGCCAGTAGCTGCTTGGATTACCCTTAGCTAGCAATACAAAAAATGCAGCGGGAGCCCATATATATTTTTTTTAATTATTTATTTAAATAACTAAAAACAAAATGGACTTCCCTGTATTTTGATTGCTGGACATCACAGTGCTGTAAAAATAAATCTTTAAAAAAATGACGTAGCGCTCCGCGGTATTTTTGATTCTCAGCGCAGATAAAGCAGACAGCTATGGGTTGCCACCCCCATCTGCCTGCTGTTACCTTGGTTGGCAATCAAAATACAGGGAAGCCCATTAATTTTTTCTTTTTAAAAAATAGTTAAAAAAAAAATGACGTTGGGTCCCCCCATTTTTGATAGCCAGCTAGGGTAAAGCAGACGGCTGTAGCCTGAAAACCACAGCTGGCAGCTTTACCGTGGTTGGGGATCCAATGTGGAGGTCCCCTCAGGCTCTTTTTTATAATTATTTTATAAATATTAATAATTACACAATAAAAGTAGGGTCCCCCCCAAATTGGATCACCAGCCAAGGTAAAGTGGACAGCTGTGGTCTGGTATTCTCAGGGTGGGAAGGTCCATAGTTATTGGGCCTTCACAGCCTAAAAATAGCAGGCCGCAGGCACCCCAGACGTGGCGCATCCACTAGATGCGCCAATCCTGGCGCTTCACCCCAGCTCATCCCGTGCCCTGGTGCAGTGGCAAACGGGGTAATAAATCGGGTTGATACTAGCTGTAAAGTCACCTGAGATCAAGCCCAGCAGTTTGTGATGTCATGGCGTCTATTAGATACCCAACATCATAAACTGTCAGTACTAACGAAAAAAAAAAAATCGACAAAAGAAATTTATTTGAAAAAACAGTCCCCAAAACATTTCCTCTTTCACCAATTTATTGTAAGAAAAAAAATAAAGGGGTCCCACGACGACTCTGGACCGTCTAGAATATGGGGGGGAGACACTCAGGGAATGTATCCCCCATTTTCTAGGAGTGCGGACCCTTCATGTGAGGAGTGTGGGTGCAATGAATCTGCACTCACTCTCCCCGGGTCCACAGCAGCAGAGTCCATGTCGTAATGGTTGCTACCAAAGCTGCAATGCCCTGCTCATGAGGTAAGGGCATGCCTAATCAGGAGAACTACTGTAGAGGAAGCTCTGCTCACTGGTATATAGGTGCTCAGAGGTAATAATAGATAAAATTAGTGAGTAACCTCGGCACTCTAAATCTCCCAGACTAAGTCAGTAAGTCACAATGGATAGTAATGCAAAATCACTCTTTATTGGTCCATATTAAGAAAAAAAAATTTTTCATAAGCATATATGTTTTTGTCCAAAACAAGTTACAAATGACGTTTCGGCCTGAGCCTTCGCCAGATTGGACTTATCTGCATGTAATCATGAAAAATGACAATAATCAGTATCACATAAGAGTGAGAGAACAATAACATAAACTCGAACAATGTAGAGGTACAATTGGGATGCAGCAAAAAAATTGCAACACAGCAAGAAATGAAACACATGATACAAATGTCATAATACAGTACAAGGACAATATAGTAATGACAAATATGGGGTCAGAGTAGGCTTAGACAGCTCTGGTACGAAAGAGATGTCAATCATAAAGTAACATGTGCAGTAGGTGTAGAGCTACACTATGCATGGCAGAGCTAATGGGTAGACCGAACATAGAAAAAGAACGGAGAAAAAGTGGAGAAAAGGTGGAGAAAAAGTGGAGAAAAAGTGGAGAAAAAATGGAGAAAAAGTGGAGAAAAAGTGGAGAAAAAATGGAGAAAAAGTAGCGAAAAAGTGGAGAAAAATGTAGAAAAAGTGGAGAAAAAATGTAGAAAAAGTGGAGAAAAAATGGAGAAAAAGTGGAGAAAAAGTGGAGAAAAAATGGAGAAAAAATGGAGAAAAAGTGGAGAAAAAGTGGAGAAAAAATGGAGAAAAAGTGGAGAAGAAGTGGAGAAGTGGAGAAGAAGTGGAGAAAAAGTGGAGAAGAAGTGGAGAAGAAGTGGAGAAGAAGTGGAGAATAAGTGTTTGTTCATGCTAGATGGGAGATAAATAATTTTTTACCGGCGCTGTCATTTACTGTAACGTGATCATCGGTGTACGGTGTATAGCTGTGATCACGTGAGTGGGGACCGGAAAAACCGTCCTGAATCATGATCTATCTCCAGGGTCTCAGCTAGCCCTGAAACCCCGGAGATTTTCTGACGCCGGGGGGCGTTATTCACTTATTTCAGCCTGCTGTTTATAAACGGCAGATCAGAATAAGGCTACATTAACACGACCGATCCATTTTTGCGGTCTGCAAAAAGCAGTCCGTTTTTTTTCACGGGTGCATCAGTGTGGCATCCGTTTCAGTTCCGTAGACGGTCCGTATGTCATCTGTTTGTCATCCGTGTGCCTTCCGATTTTTTTGTGTACTGCAAAAAAACTGAAGGAGGGTAAATGCATACATTTACGCAGGATCCATAGCTTCATCCTACATGAGGCGGTCGCATGTTCACTCCAGTGCCATTTTCTACTGCTTTTCACAGCGTAGAGCGCTCTGGTGATTTTCTTGCGCTTGTGCACTTCATATCAGTCTTTTCTGTCATTATAATGGCAGAAAGACACATAATGTCCCACTCTCCGGCATTTTGTAATTTTGCACCCTTTGGTGCCTTTCATGTGGCACTAAGGGGTGCTTAGCTTTGTATTTAGCCAAAAAAATGAAAAAAAAAAATGACGTAGGGTTCCCCCTAGTTTTGTAGCCAGCTAGGGTAAAGCAGACGGCTGCAGCCTGCAGACCACAGCTGGCAACCTCACCTTGGCTGGTAATCCAAAACTGAGGGCACCCCACACTGTTATTTTAAATTAAATAAATAATTAAAAAAAAAAAACACGTAGGGTCCCCCCAAAATTGGATCACCAGCCAAGGTAAAGCAGACAGCTGGGGTCTGATATTCTCAGACTAGGGAGGTCCATGGTTATTGGACTCTCCCCAGCCTAAAAATATCAGGCCGCAGCCGCCCCAGAAGTGGCGCATCCATTAAATGCGCCAATCCTGGTGCTTCGCCCCAGCTCATCCCGCGCCCTGGTGCGGTGGCAAACGGGGTAATATATGGGGTTAATACCAGATGTGTAATGTCACGTGGCATCAAGCCCTGGGGTTGGTGAGGTCAGGCGTCTATCAGATACCCGACATCACCAACCCAGTCAGTAATAAAAAAAAATAGACGACAAACACATTTTTATTTGAAAAAACACTCCCCAAAACATTCCCTCTTTAACCAATTTATTAGAAATAAAAACAAATCCAGGTCTGATGTAATCCAAGGGGTTGCCATGACGATCCACACTGTCCCAGTCAATGAAGAGCAGAATGTTCCCCATTGGCTGGGAGAGCAATGCAGTGACCTGAGCTAACATCAATGGGTCAGCCCAGGTCACTGCAGGGCATGACAAGTGCTGCTGTCAGCGAGGTACATTACCTGCGCTGATCTCCTGCACTGCCGACAGCACCTGTCACTGAGTTCAATGACCACCGCCTTCACAGCCAAGTATCGCGAGAGGCCCGTGACGTCACCGCTAGTCAGTCTCGGGTCGGAAGCGAGAGAAGGTGATGTGACAAGCGGCGGCCATGGAGGACAGTGACAGCGCTGAGGTCGGGATGGCGGGACTTCATCACCGCAGGTAAGCCGAGCGGGACCATGTGTGCAGAGTGTGTGTGCAGAGTGCGTGTGTGTGTGTGTGTGTGTGTGTGTATGTGTGTGTGTGTACGTGTGTACATGCCGCGGGCAGGAGGGGGCGGAGCGAGCTGAGCGGGGAAGTGTGGGCTTCCTGCACGTAACTAGGATAAACATCGGGTTACTAACCAAAGCGCTTTGGTTGGATACCCGATGTTTATCTTGGTTACCAGCTTGTGGCAGGCTGCCAGCGATGGCTCCTGCACACTGTAGCTGTAAAAAGCCCTGCTTTTTGCTGCTAGAACCGTTCTCGAACGTATCTAGAACTATCGAATTTTAGCAAAAAAGCTCGAGTTCTAGTTCGATCTAGAACAGCCCCAAAATCACTCGAACCGCGAACTGGAGAACCTCGAACCGCGAACCGCGCTCAACTCTACTTAGAGCACATTACCTTTTCCCGATTAGTATATGCTGAAACACATACGGTAGATACCGAAACAGAAGTAACCTGTCATAATATTTTTTTCCGGAATAGATAGATAGATAGATAGATCATAACAGATTGCAATTCAAGTGTAGGCAGTATTTTGACATGTCCAGCTAAGTTCATATATCCAGTAATCATCCTTTGGAACGGATCCAGCAGCAATCCATTGGCAAAAAAGTTGTGCAAACACGACTTTTTTGTCTGTTTTGAAAAAAATGATTTTTGTATGATTCTGTTTTTTAACATTGGAGTCTATGGAAAACGGATCGGTTAACTGATTGCTATTTATCCCTCCATTTTTCTTTCATTTGTAAAATATATGCTTTTTGCTTACTGGATCAGTTGCAAATGGAAGATAAATAGTAATCAGTTAATGGATCCATTTTCCATAAATTATGATAGTGAAAAAACGGATGTATTTTTTCAAAATGAATAAAAAGTTGAGTTTGCACAACTTTATTGCTGGATCCGTTCTAATGCATGATTACTGGACATGTGAACATAGTCTTACCGCAACATATTCCATGAGCACAAAACGTAATTCACTTTATTTTTTGTTCATTTTTTGTTACATTAATTTTCATTTTCTTGTGTATTTTATGCTTGAATTAATTTTATTTGTTTCAACTCTAGATGATTAAATATTTTCAAGTGATATTTCATTGTACTTGAATTTTACAAAATTCCTTATTCGCCCCATTGTGGAAATTTTTTTTGTAATTCATTTCTTTGCAGATTCAAGAAACTGGTACCCACTGGCCAACATTTTTCTGGACCTCATAAGACCATCAAAATTTTAAAAAATAAAACAAAATCCTTATACTCAGCTTATCACATACTCTCCAAAGTTTCCACCGTCACCCATCTGGTCTTCAGTGCATCTTCTTATCATCACTGCTTGTGCTGAAACCCCCAGGTCTCTCACGCTAGGGCGAGACTTCCGGCTCTGATGAAGGCCGAGATGGTCTAGCACATGTCACAAGGTCATGGCTCATGCCATTGCATTATGACATTGTGACCTTTCATGCTTGCATAGAACCCTCCTGAAGCTCATGGGAGGGAGTTTCAGTGTAAGTGGTAGCACTAAGAAGATGGAGGAGGGCCAGAGAAGTGACAGTGAAGATCAGAGAATCCTGAGTCGTGAGCATCATGGTGAGTATAAAGAGTTTTGGAAAGACCCAGAGCATAATAAGGGACATTACATTTAAAAAACGTCTCTGCTTAGCTTTTTAAGGAAAGACTGGGACAGGTAAAATGAGAAGACAGGATTAAGAGATTGGGGAAAATAAAAAAAAAAAACACATTGCAATCCCCATCAGATGCAATATCTATGCACAATCAAACACTATATGCCTCGAAAGCTGTAAAATTGCTATCCTTGCTTGTTTTGGTCATTTTTTACCTCTACCAAGTGAATTCGGTTTCGGACTTTGCAAATTCTAATTTTGATGTCAAAGTGGACTTTCGACATCTCATAATACCATACCACACTGCATTCAGTATGGGAGAAGATACCTCTTGGAAATAATGATAGCAGAGTGATTTGTGGAGAAACCCTCATTCCACTGCTATGCACGCTTAAGTGCCCATGTTGTAAATAATAAAAAATTAAGGTTTTACGTAAGATTACGACACCTGACCTACCCGGTTCTCTTATAAACTAGAGGTCCTAGCTGTGCAGTCCCTAGTGGACCCTGCATAGACTGAAACTACCCTGACTGGATAACTCAGATGACCACTCAAACCAATTGCTCCCTAAGCGGCCATTGATGGTTCCATGTACCTCCTTAAGAAACCGGGACAAGGTGCAGCATAAATCAAGGTAAACCAAAAGTAAATAATAAACAAGGAATATCAGAAATCCAACAGGTTGTAGTTACAAACAGGTTCCACTTTAGAAATATCATCAGCAGGGAATGGAAGCCTGGGGTAGGATTAAATAGTTACACTTTCTGGATGATAGGGCAGACCAAATAACCTAAAGGCAAACATCAGTTGGCAGAAAGGAATACAAAATGTGTAAACACAAAAACAAATTGTTCAGAACCCAGACAGTGATCGAACCTGACTGTGGTTCAGTGGAGATGGAAAATGGACCACAGCCCAGAAGGCAGTAAAACCAAAATAGAGGTATCACATCCACCAATACAAAACCTCATTGTAACCTTGAAATATGGCAGCCAGAAAGGTCTGATGTTTAAGCGAATAAGAGCCAAATGTTGGCCACCAAGTACTGGAAGATTTTTTGTACCTGCCCCTCTACTATTTGGACATAATTTAAAAGTTCTCCTCATCTATAAAAGTTATATTCAAATTCCTCTTCCATTTAGCAATGAAGATCAATATATTAGACCGCGGGACATTTTTCAGAAGTGGCATTAGACTTGGTGCCAATAAATTCACACGATTATCATGGCCACAACGATGACGTCGGGCTAGGCCCGCTAATCAAAAGAACAGTTACAGATGCCATCAGGTAGGAAGCAGTTCTCAGGGCTCCCGACTAGGGATCATAAATTAGTGATGTGGTTGATGGACTGGGTCCCATAAACAAATTGGCACCAACTCTAAGACGCATGACTGACTAAGGGAATCTGTGCACTCTATGTGCGCTGATTGATCCTGATTCTAATTTGCTCTGTAGTGTGAGTAAGCATTCAAGCCATAAGTGGTTAGCACTGCAGTCTTGCAGCGTTGAGGTCCTGTGTTCAAATCCCACAAAGGATACCATCTGCAAAGCGTTTTTATTTTCTCCTCATGTTTGCGTGGGTTTCCTCTGTGTTCTCCGGTTTCCTCCCACACTACAAAGGCATACAGATAGGGACTCTAGATTGTGAGCCCCAATGGGGACAGTGTTGCCAATGCATGGTACAGGTACTTATTTACAACGGCAATCCAGCCTTCTCAAAGAAATAGGGGATTGATAAAGTCTGCACAAACTAGTCATCAGCCAATATTTGAGATGCTTTTGGATGCGGTGAAGTTTGATGGTGAATTATGTTCTGAGAAGTAGTGGAGTGACTATGTGAATTGATTTCAATTAATAAGTGTGATAGGCTATCCTAAAAAGATGTGTTGTTAGGGAACGTCAGAAATTGAGTAAGTTGTGGTTCGTCCTAGTTTCTTGAGGTATAGCATTCCAGAGGATTGGTGCAGCTCGGGAGAAGTCTTGGAGTCAGGAGTGGGAGGTTTGGATTAGTGTGAATGTTAGTCAGAAGTTGTTTGCGGAGCATAGAGAATGGGTAGGGTGATAGACAGAGAGGAGGGTAGAGATGTAGAGGGGTGCTGCACTGTGGAGAGTTTTGTGGGTGAGAACAAGCAATTTGAATTGGATCCTATGACTGGTACAAAGCGGAAGCGTATGAATAACGATTAGCCAGATAGGTGACCCTGGCTGCAGAATTATGGACGGACTGTAGATGAGATGAGTAAGTATAGTTAGGGGGAAGTTAGGGGGAGATCAGTTAATACAGAATTGCAGTTTTCAAGGCGGGAGTGGATCAGGGCCACGGTGAGGGTTTTTGTAGTTTCCAGTGTGAGAAATGAGCAGATTCTAGAGATGTTCTTGAGGTGGAAGTGAAAAGAGTAGGCAAGAGATTGTATATAGGAGGTGAAGGACAGATCGGTGTCAAGTATAAGGGGTACTTTGCACGTTGCGACATCGCTACTGCGATATCGTCGGGGTCAAATAGAAAGTGACGCACATCCGGCGCCAGTAATGACGTCGCAACGTGTAAAGCCTAGATGCACCAATAAACGATCGCAAAATCGTCGAAAATCGGTGATCTGTGTAGCGTCGGACATTTCCATAATGTTGCACAAATAGGAGATACGATGTTGTTCCTCGTTCCTGCGGCAGCACACATCGCTGTGTGTGAAGCCGCAGGAGCGAGGAACATCTCCTACCCGCCTCCACTGCCAATGCGGAAGGAAGGAGGTGGGCGGGATGTTTACATCCCGCTCATCTCCACCCCTCTGCTTCTATTGACCGCCTGCCGTGTGACGTCGCTGTGACGTTGCACAACCCGCTTCCTTAGGAAGGAGGCAGGTCGCCGGCCAGAGCGACGTCGGAGGGCAGGTAAGTGCGTGTGAAGCTGCCGTAGCGATAATGTTCACTATGGTAGCTATCACGAGATATTGCATGTGCGACGGGGGCGGGAACTATTGTGCTCGGCATCACTATCATCGGCTAGCGATGTCGCAGCGTGCAAAGTACCCCTAACACCCAGACAGAGAGCCCGCTGCCTAGGAGTTAAACAAAACATTTCAAGAGATGACATCTTGCCTACTATAACTCAGTGCTGGGCATTTCTTTTCAACTTCTCTTAAATAATAGGGTTACAGTCCAATGTTTTAGGATGTTCTCGCTAAAGGTCATATGGGTCAGGTGTAAAATGTGAATATGCTTGTTGAAGCAAAAGGCCAATACTGTTTTCACATAGGAGAGAATGTCTGCGATAGAAAATAATCTGCCGTCTTTGTAATACATTGTTTTGGATCCTTCATAAGCTTTTGAATGGTATTAGCATTTAGAAAATGCCATTGAAAAATGTCAGTCTGTAATATATAAATTTTTAAAATTGAAATGCAAAAATATCTTACTCATCTGAAGCCATCTTGTTGATTTCATTCACAGCTGTTGTCAAGACTTTAAATAAAATTTATGAGACGCATGTCAAGTCTGTAAAGGGCATTTTTTACTTAAATTATGAAAAATCATCTAAACATAAAATGCTTTTGTCCTCATCTCTTCATTTGTTGTCTGCTCTGGAAATCCCTTTTTGTTAGAATAGTCCCCGGAAGAAAACCAGCTGAGACTCCCAGCAATCCGCTGTAATCTGACCAGGAACTCAGCAGCAATTGCTTGAATTGCCTGCAGTGCCACCGCTGGAGAAAAGAAGCATTACACAGTTCCCATGAAATCAATGGGCTGTATATGTAAAGGAAGTACTTGTTGGGTCCTCTAGAGAGAGGTGTTCTTAGAAGCCACAATCTGTTCAGCTGCGGTCTTGATTGGAAGGTCCGCATTATTCATTCAGCATTACGTACTTATTAGAATGTTTCAACGTTCCACGATTTTCAACTAAAAATAAGCCCATCAATCCATGAACTTGGAGTTAAATTTCCTCAAATTCGAAAGTTATGGTTGTAAGTCTATATGTAGAAAGATTGTCTATTCACTTATAGATAGTATTTGGATTGACTTTTTTGAAATCGAACAACTTCAACTTTGACAACCCCCTGACGAAGGTGATGCCGAAACGTGCGCGTCGGGGTTTTGGCGTCACATAAGTTCACAGGTCCTTTCTGTTTAGGTCCTCCCTGTCCAGGTATTTATCTTTTTCTCTTATGATCTGGCTTTGTATCTTTTCATTTCACTACATTTACCACATTTTGTCACATGGTGTGTTATGATCTGGTAACCGTGGAAGATTGAAAAAAAACTCCCATTAGTGAGAAAACACCAAGAAAATAGGAGTAGTTGGAACATGGGCTGACCACAATCTCCTAACTATCAGACAACACTAGAAGTAGCCGTGGAGCGCTTCCAAAAACCTAGACGCCTCGTCACAGCCTAAGAAACTAGCTACGCCTCACAGAGAGAAATGAGGAAATCTATCTTGCCTCAGAGAAGTCCCCAAAGGAGTAGATAGTCTCCGACATATAAAGATTACGGTGATGTAGGGAAACACAATACACAGAGAGGAAAAATAGATTTAGCAAAGGCGAGGTCCAACTAACTTCATACAAAGAAAAGGAAAGGAAACTGATTGTGGTCAGTGCAGAATCCCTATAGAAAAATACCAAACTCCTGATAGTAAAAATTGGCCTTGGAGATCGAACGACCTCACCCCTACTATATCAGGTACTCCTGTAAACAATGGGAGAACAAAACACCAAAAAAACACAAAAATACAGAAGAGCAAATAATCAAGTTAAACAGGGAAAACATCCCTTTTTCTGCATGAGAGCTAGCAAAGGGGGAAACCCCCATGCCCACAACACAAGAGAAACCAAACTTCACCTGCAAGAAAACAGATACAAAGCAAAACAAGGAAAAATAACACCCTAAGGTGTAAACCAGGAAGCAAGGAAAAAAATGCGAACTTATCTGCATAAGTATTGCTCAGGGAAACAGAGATGGACAAAACTCCAAGCCTGGAACAGAGGCTGAGGAATATACAATTATAACCGGCGCCAGCAAGGCAAAAGTGCTCTCCTATATAGACCAGACTTGTCTGCATAGGACTTCCCTAATTCCCAATTAATGCCGACACCTGTCTGAGTCACAGGCTAAGATTCAGCTCCACTACCATTCCTGGCCACCAGAGGGAGCTTCAAAACAGCATCCACACAGACGACATTCACAACAATGGTGTATTGCTCACTATGGTATACTAAAGCCACGAGTGCTTGATTTCTTTGGCATACCATTGTTCTGTGCATGCTCCATGTTGTGCTCTCTCTATTTGTCTGATAGCATTCCTCTGATACATAGTGCATTAGCATACTAATACTATTTTATATGGTTACGCTAGTCCAGTAATTTTCATTATAATGCTATATATGTACAATGGGATATGCTGATTCTTTCACCTCACAGTTTGGAGCTGGGTGACCTATTATTCTAATCCATCTGTGACATGCTTTTTCCTATTTGCATTTTTTTTCTCTGGTCATTATCAGTTTACATGCCTTGGTCATTGCATACCTTCCCTGGACTGACTTTATATTTTTTATATATTGCTGAGTACCTGTATTTTGCTACTGTGCCCTCTTCATCACATGTAATGCCCTCCTTGTTTCTTTTTCTGGTCTAAACTGCCGGTTGTGGCGGTCATTATTTTAATCAATAGATATTGTTTTTCACCTCATCGGTTCTCCGTAGAATTTTTTCTACATTGCTGTGCAACCTCCAGAAAGTAGCAGTCCAGCACATCCAATAAAAGTATCTTCTTTATTAATCCAGTACATTAATCCATATTGAAAAGGATGAAATGCCAATCATCACTCAAAAAATCACAATAGGTCCCTTCTTGGAAACATGGGGAATACGCGTTTCAAGGAAATACTCATAGCCTAAAAGCATGAAGTGATACAATGACTTTAAAACCCATCGGTGGTACGCGCTCCTCTTTTTGCACATGTGATCAATATTATGAACTGATTAACCAGCAACATATCCCGTACATTATAATAATATACAAATAAGTATTAAAGAAACTTTAATAATGTAGGATGAGGTCCATCCATTTATTTAAACCTTGTGGACAGGATGTGGTGAGCTCTACACTATAGCTGATACCCTGCTGCATCAGTCAAGATCAATGCTGGCACCGACCATGGTTGTGTTAACCCTTTGGATGCTGCTGTCAATATTGACTATGGCATCTAGATGGTTAACAGAGTATGGGGGCATCTCTTTAACCATACTGGCATTGTGCAATCGTGATTGTGGGGTCCTGAATGGATGCCATGGCAATTCACAGCCAAATACCGGTTTGCTGGCTATCATGACCTATTCAGAAGTTAGCAACATTTAGGTGGTAAAAATAACATTTTTCTCTCCGGTCATGCCACTTTGCATTAATTCCTGAAAAGTAGCTGAAGGGTTAATAAATTACATGACAATAGTTTTGAATATGTTGAGGGGTGCTATTTTTAAAACAATATCACTTCTGATTGATTGAAAGAATCAGCTATGATTACGTACTGCAACATCTGTATACTCTTTTGCTTCCTCCCTGGCCCAGGAGATGTGGTATGATCAGACCATGTCCCTGTACGGTCAAATACGGCCATTACACAGTACACAGCAGGGGTATATTTATAAGATTATGTGAGCAAATTACACTCCTATGCCATTGGAACTCCAAATTAGCAAGATTTGATTTACGAACGCTCGGGAAATCATTGCAGTACAGATGCTTTGTGGTGTACTGAAAATTTCTGCTTTATTACATCATGTAACCAATTTATATAGTATCCCAAACAAAGAAATAACTCCTCAGAACTATGCACCAATAAGAGCCGAAGGGGTGTGTATAGAAATGTGAAACTTCCCCGCCCATCAGTGTTAGCTGAACCCTATAACATCATTCAGTTATAAGACAAGATGGTTTTTATAAGAACAAAATGGATTGTATTGTCTCACAATTATCTCAGCACATGAACATCTTTTTTTTAACTCATCCAATTGTGTAATATTATTATTCCAAAGATGTATTGATTAAAATCAACTTTTAATTTAACTTTGTTTGTGGGAAAACCCCTTTAAGGGTACCAAAGATCGATGCTTCCAACATAACATTACTTATAAAATTAGAATATCGGAACGCCTCTCTAAAATTATTGGGAAACATTTGTTTACTTTATTCATTTAAACAATTAATAGAAGCCCAACAAAACTGTGTATTATTCAGTATAGGTCCTACTATATGTGCAGTTATGCTAAAGTCTTACACACCAGGATCTTTTTTATTTGTAGGAAATAAATCTTTTTTTTTTCACCAAGCTGAAGATGTTCTGCTTATTGACATGTAGGATTATTCAATGTTCTGCCCGTGTATGATACCATAATCTGAGATTTACCACACTGCATTTTGCTTGGATAAGATGTACAATCCCTTATCACATTCTGAAATACTTGACGGTTTTTTCATGTTGAGCTTTTTTCATTTATGACAAAATAGATTTCATTTAAAATTACAGTCATTGTTAAGCTCGTCAGGGACACCAAGTGTAAAATCATTGGTTTGCATATATACTGTATATATGTATATACACACAGTGTATATATATATATATATATATATATATATCTAATATATAAAGCTGAATGTGTGTGTGTGTGTGTGTGTATGTCCGGGATTGGCATCCGCACCGTCGCAGCTACAGCCACAAAATTTTGCACACTCACACGTCTGGACCCCGAGAGCGTCATAGGCTATGTTTTGAGGGGTAATTTTAACCCCGCGCTTTACAGTTATTCACCAAAAAACCTGCCTCCATTAAAGCGAATGGAGTTGGGAGCCACAGTGCACCAGAACTTCAGAAGAATGCGCAGCCACACCCTTATATGGAATGTTGGCGTGTCACAATGCAGCCAGGGAAAGAGACAGACACAGACAGGGAAAGAGGCAGACACAGACAGGGTAAGAAACAGAGATAGACAGGGTAAGAGACAGACACAAAGAGACAGACACAGACAAAGAGACAGACTGACAGGGAAAGAGACAGACAGGGAAAGAGAGGGAAAGAGAGAGACCGGTTAAAAGACAGACACAGACATAAAGAGACAGACACAGACAAAGAGACAGAGACAGACACGGAAACAGACAGGGAAAGAGAGGGAAAGAGACAGACAGGGTAAGAGACAGACAAAGACAGGTAAAGAATAAATAGGAATAACGTTTGGAACACCATTCTAAGTCCGAACTGGGTGCAAAAACCTAAAACAACATCACTATGGGGAGATAAGGTATGCACACCAGTGACTATGTAAGGGGAATACATGAAATAGCAGAAACTGCTGTGTGAATACTGACTTGAAAAATCCAATAGCTATATGTAAGAGTGAAAATGTGAAAAATGGAATCTGCATTACTGCCATGAACATATGAATCAAGAGAAATTTAGCTACTGAATTGATCAATGCAATAGAGCCCCAACACTACGCCAAAGTATTTCTCTACGTTGGGGTCCCTAGCTTGTGTGTGTCCTCTCATGCAGTTAAAAAACCTACCGTGTATGGGAAGCTGAGACCCAGGCTATTTATGCGTATGATATGGATTGGCAATAGGTGTGGTTGGGGAGGGTTCACAAACGAAAAACTACTGACAATAAGGAATAACGTTTGGAACACCATTCTAAGTCTGAACTGGGTGCAAAAACCTAAAAAGTCAGTATTCACACAGCAGTTTCTGCTATTTCATGTATTCCCCTTACATAGTCACTGGTGTGCATACCTTATCTCCCCATAGTGATGTTTTTTAGGTTTTTGCACCCAGTTCAGACTTAGAATGGTGTTCCAAACGTTATTTCTATTGTCATCATATTAGCAGAAAATAATTTCTTACTGACTCCATTATGATAATTGGGAATAAAACCCTCACATAGTGATAAATCTTCAGAAATTTTGACTAAGGTTTTATTTGCATAATGTTTAGCATCCATCCAGACAGAGAGGGAAAGAGACAGACAGGGAAAGAGACAGACAGGGAAAGAGAAAGACAGGGAAAGTGACAGAGATAGATAGACAGGGAAAGAGATAGATAGACAGACAGGGAAAGAGATTGAGACAGACAGAGAAAGAGACAGAGACAGTCAGAGACAGACAGGGAAAGAGACAGACAGACAAAGACATAGAGAGAAAGACAGAGAGATATATACAGAGGGGGAGACAGGCATTATAATTACATTTATAACTATTTGTTTTGTGTTTTTTGTGTGCAGAATACATTTTTGTTAATACAATCTATTTTGTTAACAGCAGTTATCAACCCGGGCGAAGCCGGGTAGTGGGTAGTACAGCTAGTATATATATATATATATATATATATATATATATATATAAAAATATATATATATATATATATATATATATATAAAATGCGTGTGTGTGTATATATATATATATATATATATGTATGTGTGCGTGTGTGTGTGTATATACACACACACATTATATATATATATAATATATATATATATATATATATATATATACTCTTCACAAAAGTTAGGGTTGCTTGGCTTTCGGCAAAAATGTATGGAAAGCGTTAAAAGTTCACATTACTGTAAAATTTATCATGAAGGTAGGGTATTTAAGTTGAAGCACGAAATGGTGATTTCTTCATCTCAATGATTTATTGAAACAAAAACTGACAACATTGATGGGTATACTGCCCCCCAAAAAAGGTCAATGTCTGAATAACTTGTAATTTGGCCTTCAACGTCAATTATAGCTATCAACGGCATCGCCTGCGGATTGCACATTTTCTGTTAGTACAATAAACCTCATTTCAATCCAGAAATAGTCCATCAGTTATTAGATATATGAAACTGAAATAGCTGTTGCAAAAACCCAAATTGTTATAAAGAAAAAAGGTTAACATTAATAGGGGTGCCCAAACTTTTTCATATGACTGTATATTGTACAATATTATTAATACATGAGATGAAAATACCCTATAAATAAACATGGTTGAGACTAGTGTATATGCTTATGGAGAAGCTGAGAGGGATAACTGTTAACTAGAATATATAACCTCATCTTTATGGTCAGTTGGTGCTACTAGAATAGCTCTTCAAGGGTTTCCTCAATGGCGATGGCTCCATGGTAAGTAAAGATGAGCAAACCTGAGGTTCGATATTCAGAGCTCGGGTTCCGAAACCGACTTCCAAAAATTCTAAGTTCGGGTTCGAAGTTCGAATGAATTACGAGTGTAAACCACTCAAGTGAGCAGCACGGTGCTTCTGTGCTTGAGTATGAGTGATGCTCAGCCCTGTGCAAGCTGCATATAGTGTTTGAACGCCTCGCACTTGGGGTAAAATCAGCATGATTTGATGTAGTGTGAACGCACGAACAACCCAAACATTTTTTGAAAAACCCCACCGCCAGAAATGTTCTACTTATGGCTGGCACCATGTGAGTGGAGCTTCGAACTGCCCAATTACTGACAGAAAATTAAGGTTCAGATCAAGTCGGGGTCAAAAATGCAACCTTTTTAACATTCGAATATACCTGGCGAACCGAACTTCCGAAGGTTCGCTTATTTCTAGTGGTTAGCACTGTTGCTCTGTAGCTTCGGGACCCCGGGTTCAAATCCCACCAAGGACAACATCTGCAAGGTCTTTTTATGTCCTCCTTGTGTTTGCGTAGGTTTTCTCTTGGTTCGTCAGTTTTATCCCACACTCCAAAGACATACTGACAGGGAATTTACATTGTAAGCCCCAGTGGGAACAGTGATGATATCTTCATAGCGCTAAAGAAAATGATGCCACAATATAAGTTATATAGGTAAAATAAATATATCTAATCATTGGTTTTTAGAAAGGTTTTACTGTAAAAAAAAAAAGAAGCAAAACTGTAAAGCGGGCTTTACACGCAACGACATTGTTGAAGTCACAGACGCACATCCGGCCTCGATAGTGACGTCGTTGCGTGTGAAACACAGGAACGACCGTTTATGATCAAAATTACTTACCTAATCGTTGATCGTTGACATGTCGTTTCTTTCCCGTTTATCATTGCTGTTGCAGGACGCAGGTTGTTCGTCATTCCTGCGGCAGCACACATCGCTATGTGTGACACCGAGGGAACGAGGAACATCATCGTACCTGCGGCCGCCCGCAATGAGGAAGGGAGCAGGTGGGCAGGATGTTCGGCCCGCTCATCTCCGCCCCTCCTCTTCTATTGGGCGGCCGCTTAGTGACGCCGCCGTGACGCCGAATGAACCGCCCCCTTAGAAAGGAGGAGGTTCGCCGGCCACAGCGACGTCGCTAGGCAGGTAAGTATGTGTGACGGGTCCGAGTGATGTTGTGCGCCACGGGCAGCGATTTGGCCGTGGCGCACAACCAACGGCGGCGGGTGCTTTCTCCAGCGACATCGCTAGCGATGTCGCTGTGTGTAAAGCCCGCTTAGTGGTCTTTGGACGCTTTACACAGGTACCTCCTGGACCATAGTTCAGAACATAAAGTGATTTTGGTAAAACATGAATAAAAATCCATTTGTAGATACATTAGTTGTTAGTGTGTTGAAGCGCAATCATGGGAACGTTAGAAGACAAGCGAACTAGAATGTGGACAGAAACATTGACTGTTGCTGTAATTGGCTGTAAAATTACTATTCCAACCCTCACTCATGTCTCTTCATATACAGCAGATAAGTGCAGAACATTTCCACTTTCATATCATTGTGTTTGCTGTAAGCCTATATTGCTTATTCTTGTTCTTAAGAGCAAATTGCTGTAATTTTCCTGAAATTCAAAACTTTACATATACATATCTCTTATGCTAGGATTAAACATTCTACGTCTTACATTTTTATATGTCATTTTACTCAAGGTTGCTTTGTACTCTTGTGTTAATAATTTTATTTTTCTTACCTGGAGACATTTTCGAGAAAGTGAAATGCAGATTTGTTTTAAGCTTTGACCACATTAGGCTCCGGCTTGTATAAACATAATAATCCTCTGATTTCCATTGCTTCTAGCTGAAAATTAGGTGCAGTAAGGAATGATTTAAAGCACTTTCTTAATAATTGTAAAGCACATCTTTTCATCCTCTAGTATTCTAATTACAGCCAGAATTGGTTTTCTCTGGAGCATCTCTTAATTAGTAATTGGTCTCAGTTAAAATACTCAACTTTTAAAAACATTCCTAGTGCATGGCTTGTAGAATATGCCTTGACTGAGGTATTGTAGAGCTTTCTCGTTACTGAACTTTCTACCCTCTGCTTCTTTAACCCCTACCTCCCCATTTTCCAGATCCCTTCCTACAAACCGACAAACACCATTTTTAATTTATTCGGACAAATCGGCCTTTATTATAACGCAAAAATACAATAAAATTAACTTGAAGGTGTGGAGGTTCTTATAACTCCAAAGCCTGGTGGAAACCATTCTTAATAAATGAATAAGCACTCGGTATTACCCCGAGCCGTGACTGCAGGCTCAGGCACACCTCTGTTGCCGGAAAAACATCACCCTACATCAACAACTCCCAGGGACCCCACCTGAAGAGCCCCAAATCTGCCAGGAAATTACCAAAATTCCAAGCCAAACAGGAGGCTACCATCCACCAGATGCTAACTCCCGGGGACCCCACCCTGAAGAACCCCAAATCTGCCCAGCAATTACTCAAATTCCGAACCAAACGAGAAGTTACCATCCACCAGATGCCGACTCCCAGGGACCCCACCCTGAAGAACCCCAAATCCGCCAGGAAGTAACCCAAATTCCAAAGCAAACAGGAGGTTACCATCTACCATATGTATGACCCGTTTCTGACTTCCATTTCCATTCTACACATCAGTTGAAAGCGGCGCCATGACAACTGCTGACCAACTACAGGCCCCCAACCAGCCCAAACCTGCTTATGGCCACAAGCAGGTTTGGGCTGGGTGGGGGCCCGTATTTGTCCAGCAGTTGTCATGCCGCTGCTTTCAACTGATGTGTAGAAAGCAGATGTATGACCCCCAAACACAATTTTACTACTAACGCCAAGAACACCCTCTCCACCGCTTGCCAAAATGACCCAAAACCCCCCCTTTTTCTTTTTTCTTTTCTACTCCTACGCTCACCAAGGCGGGACCTTCACTAGTGATGCCTACATGCCCAGTATGTAGATCTCCTCTTCTCCTCAGCCTATATACCCCCTTTCTAACTACTAACCACCCCCTTTTACACCCCTTAAACTGTTGACCCCAAAACACAGCCACATTATAGCTAATCTTAGTAACCCCTGCTTGCCCTCCAAAGCTGAGTCATTAGTCACTATGCTCTGCTGGGGCTCCGTTTTTCATTTAATACAATACACAAGTTAAATTTGTTGTCCAGGATCGGAAAAAAATCTTATTGCAGGAACTGGTATAGAAAAAAATATTACCACCCAATAGTTAGTGATGGAGACCACCAAAGTGGTTAAAAATGGTGAGTAACATGGTCTCAGTTGAAATACTCAACTTTTAAAAGATATTGTTAGTGCCTGACTTGTCCAATTTACCATTAATATAAAACCAAAATTAAAGGGATTGTCCAGGATTATAAAAAAAAAAGTCAATTGTAGGGATTGGTATAAAAAAACCCTAATACCTTCCTGCTAAATCCACCACTGCTCCATTGGTACTGCTGCAATGGTACTGCTGCAATGGTACTGCTGCAATGGTACTGTTTAATGGTCCCACCGGTCATTAGAATTTCTGTTTATGGTAGCGCTCAGACGCCATACATACACATTACTGACAGAGCCTCTGTCAGAGGAAACAAGGATGCAATAAAGGAGGAGGAGGTTTGCAGGGTTCTCGTCTGGTAGCCATGGACTACCAGTGTCTCCGCTGGAGCAGGGTCCTGTGAATCATTGTGCTCAATACTACTGTAGCCATATTAGAAACGAGTGATAGTTTTCACAAATAATATCGACATTTCTGTATTCATATCTCAGTAGCTACTTTCACACTGCGTTTTTACTTACATTCTGTGGTCGCGTCTGGGCATCCGTCTGAACCGCCCCTCCCCCACCCCGCAAAACATGTTTTGGATGCATGCGCCAACAGGGCCATTGACTATAATGGAACAAGCTCCGTTAGCGTGTGCTCTGTCTTGCACCATTTATGCACATAAATGTTTTCTGCAGACGGACACTTGAACGTAGTCAATCGCTCTGTCGGTGCATGCGTCCAAAACACATTTTGTGAGGTGGGAGAGTGGTGGTTCGGACGGATGCACCAATGGGACCACTGAACGTAAGTAAAAACACAGTGTAAAAGGGGCCTAAAAATATCATCTCTCCTGTTTCCACATATCTTCTTTAAACATTTATTGAAAAACTACGCTTCTAAACCATGCATTATATTTAGGGATGATCGAATACCTCAAATATTCGGCTTCACGAATACTTGCCGAATAGGTCGCCGCTATTCGACTTTTCGCGAATATTCGATGCACAATGTAAGTCTATGGGAAACCCAAATGACAACTATTCGGAACTCTTCGGGCTTCCCATAGACTTACATTGCGCATCGAATATTTGCATAGTGGCGACCTATTCGTCGGATATTCGCGAAGCCTAATATTGAGGTATTCGATCATCCCTAATTATATTCAATCCCCCGGACTTATATGTTTCACTGCTTTGTGTGTGCAATAACGATGTTGTATTCTTTTGTTTATTAAGTCCTGTATGGTCAATTTCTGGGAAAAATGCTGCATCAGGTGATCATTCACACATTATAGCTTTCGGCTTAAGGATTACCGACATATGAGCCATGTTTTCCATTATTCATGCAGTCCCATGATGGCTTTTGTGCATGATGTTTTGCCTCTGGCCAAAGTACCACTCAATAAAAAGAGCGCTCCTCAGGGCTCCACAACCTATCTGGTCATTTAGTTTTATGTCTATAGAATACCGTCATTATTTTGACTGTTACCGCTATAAAAAGTTTTGGTTTGAATTTAAAATCACTCAGGAGCAACATAATCCCACGCATTTTATCTACTTTTCCACCTGCCTTTGTTTTTTGACTTCCATCTGTCTGTTACGGATAAGTGACGCAGAACATTCCTATGTATAGAGTATCGTTGGTAACAAAGTTCTATTACATCTGAAGACGAATTTATCTTGCCTTTTCTTACATTAGTCATTTTGCACATACACTCTCCGTACAATTAAAAGGGTATTCCAGCTCTTTAAAATTGACCATATATCATTTATAGGTTACTAATACTACATGAAGAGTCCAACTCTCACACTCCTGCCAATCAGCTGTTTGAGGTGGCTCATTCCCGTAAATAAAATCAGCTGGTTGTGGTAATTTATTTTGAGAGAGCCATGATGTAGGGTAAGAGAGTCTAGAGTCTGATTCCAGTGATGTGTCACTTACTGGGCTGTGTTTTGCTGCTTTAATACAATCAATATTTTATCAGCAACAGATTATCATCACAGTAGTAGTAGGTGTTTTGTGCCACCTGGTCCAGCTCCACCCTCACCACTGATTGGCAGCTTTTTGTCAATATTCAGAGTACACAGCTGCCAATCAGTGGTGTGGGCGGGATTATACACAGCTCAGCATAACAAACTCTGCTAGATCTGCAGCAGAGAAATTTGTGATTATATCAAAACTGATATATGAAAAAGACTGACCCATACATTCCATAGGTGTGTTTTCAGCTGGCACCTGTTCACACCTGTTGGATCTGCGGGTCAGTCTTTTTGATAAATTTGTAGTGCATTTCTTTCTGACTGAGCATCTGCCCTGTAACCAGGCTGTGTCCACCCTCTTTAATAACTGGACCCTATCTGCCCAGGCCCGTAGGTTTTTAGCTCAGATAGAGGCATGTTAAGTTAGGGTTCCGGTATGTATATATATATATATATATATATATATATATGTATATATTATATATATATATATATATATATATATATATATATATATATATATAGATAGATAGATAGATAGATAGATAGATAGATAGATAGATAGATAGATAGATAGATATCTATCTATATAGATATATATATATATATATATATATATATATACCTATATATATACTATATATATATGTAGATATATATATAGATATATATAGATATATATATATATATATATAGATATATAAATAACAGAGATCACCTTGTCATGGTTACCGGGCTCACGTGCATTGGCCAATGCATAATCTGCAGTAAGTATCTTTTCTTTCAAAGATTCCTATAGCAATAATGAAGAGCCAGAGTTCCCTTATTTATTGTTAGCATTTTAGAGTGCAGCTGTATGTATGTATCACAACTGATGCACCCAGTAAACTAAGTGATACATCACTGGAATCAGTCTGTCTGCCCCTACATCACGCTGCTGTCTGATTACATAGCAAAAACCTGCTGATAGATTCCCTTGATTGTTGACATTGCTCTTAATATAAAATGATCTACTTTTAGTAGTAGCCGTGCTGGGTATTGCAATTGATTCAATCAGTCAGTCCCATGAAACTGTGATTCCAGGGATATTCATTATTCTGTGTACAGAGCTGTGCTGGCAAATAGTGAGGGGGCTCAACATCACCTTAAAATAGAGAATCAATGGGAGAAGACGGAGAGAGACCACATTATTACTGAGCCATTTAATATTGCAAAGTTTGAATAATAATAAAATAAACTATTGCTAAGGTGACTATGGAGGAGCAGCACTTCCCTATACACGTCGCTTTAATCTTTGGATTAGTTTCCACAGACTGAGGATGCCACTCTCATTTTCAATGCATTTTAGCGCTAATAGCAGTATACCACAATCAAATTAGGATAATTTCTGTCCCTATGTAGAATGAACTTTGCGCTCTGACTTCCTTTACCTACACTGTACAAGCATAAAATGGTGCTTTTTAGCTGACCTCCACCTTTTTTTCCTACCTGCGATTACCCCCACCCCTCCCGATTGACTGCCCTAGACTATGTTATGTCCTACCTGCAGGGCATTATGGTGATGCCCGCATGACCTCAACTGATGCCTTTAGCCTCTGCCTGAGTGTTATGTGATATGGCAATGGGCTTTTTTTTATTGACCGAGCCTCACAAATTGAATGTGTTCGAATTCGACGGCACCTTTGAATTTCAGGAAATTAAACACAAACTCATTTCTCCTTGGATAGCTATGCTCATCTCTTAGGGGGGCTTTACACGTTGCGACATCGCTTCCAAAATATCGTCAGGGTCACGTCATTAGTGATGTACATCCGGCGCCGGTAACGACCTTGCAACGTGTAAATCCTAGATGCGCCGATAAACGATCGCAAAAGTGTCGAAAATCGGTGATCTGTGTAGCGTCGTTCATTTTCATAATGTCGGGTCGACCGCAGGTACGATGTTGTTTGTCGCACCTGCGGCAGCACACATCGCTGTGTGTAAACCCGCAGGAGCGAAAAACATCTCCTTACCTGTCTCCACCGACAATGTGGAAGGGAGAAGGTGGGCAAGATGTTATGTCCTGCTCATCTCCGCCCCTCCGCTTCTATTGGCCGGCTGATTAGTGACGTCACGGTGACATCGCTGTGACGCCGAACGCACCTCCCCCTTGAAGGAGGGATTGTTCGGCAGTCACAGCGACGCCGCCGACCAGGTATGTGCATGTGACGCTGCCGTAGCGATAATGTTCGCTACGGCAGCGATCACCACATATCGCATTTGCGACGGGGGCGGGTTCTATCGCACTAGCCGATGCTAGCGAAGTGGCAACGTGTAAAGTACCCCTTAGGGCTCGCTCACACAACTGTATTTTATATCCCACTATGAAAAAAATGGACATACAGTATTACTCAATGAGGCGATGCAGATCTCCAATTTTTTGCACTGACCGAATCTGTGTTTGAAAGAAATCGCATCATGAACAATTTTCCTCCAGAAATCAGACGAGATTCGCCCATTCAAGTTTATGGGTGCGAGAAAAAAAAATTGCCAGAGTATAGGATCCAATTTTTACATTCTGACTTCCGCATTTCCTGTGCTTCTGCCATATTGCCACTGAAGAGTACCCATAGACTGAAAATCATGGTGATATTGAGGAAGAGCACCGCCAGATTTTAGTAATACATTCTTGTACCAAGTTCTTCAGAGCAGAGGTTCCAAATTTGGCTACAAAATGACTTCTCGACTGATGGTCCTATCCCTTTGATGTCCAAGTTCTCCATTAGGTCATGTGGACAATGTTGTTTTAATGGAACAAACTTCTAGACAGAAAATCTTAAAGAGGTGGTTCACTACTCTGCAGTAGTGGCCACATCTCTATAAAACTGATAAGGAAGGCTTTTTCTAAATACCTTGTGCAGAGAATTCTGCCTGTGAACGGCGCTATTGAGGTCCGCTCATCCTCATCGCGTGACCCCCAGGCTCCGTGACCTCTGGGATCCAGTGATGTTACGTCAATTTCCAGTTGACCTGACATCACGGCGGCCGGCCTAAGGGTGCTTTACACGCTGCGACATCGCTAACGATTTATCGTCGGGGTCACGGTGTTTGTGACGGACGTCCGGCGTCGTTAGCGACATCGCAGCGTGTGACACGTACAAGCAACCTTCAACAATCGCAAAAGTGGTAAAAATCGTTGGTTTTGGAGAGGTCGTTCAAACACCAAATATGGTTGTTTGGGCACTAGCGATGTTGTTCCTCGTTCCTGCGGCATCACACATCGCTATGTGTGACACCGCCGGAGTGACTAACATCTCCTTACCTGCGTCCACCGGCAATGAGGAAGGAAGGAGGTGGGCGGCATGTTCCAGCCGCTCATCTCCGCCCCCTCCTCTGCTATTGGACGGCTGCCGTGTGACATCGCTGTGATGCCGCACGAACCGTCCCCTTAGAAAGGAGGCAGTTCGCCGGCCAGAGCGACGTCGCAGGGAAGGTAAGTCCATGTGATGGATGTTAGCGATGTAGTGCGCCACAGGCAACAATTTGCCTGTGACGCACAACCGACGGGGGCGGGTACGCTCGCTAGCGATATCGGTACCGATATCGCAGAGTGTAAAGTACCCTTAAGTCTTTCTGAGTGACTGGGCTGTGGGAGGAGTTTCACCGCTCATCACAGCCGAGCATTGCTGCTGCAGTGAAGGAGAGAGCGGGGAGATGCTGGGCTGTGACGTGACGCTAGGCTGTGTCGAGTGGTGAAACTCCGCCCACAGCCCAGTCACTCAGGAATACTGGGGCCGACTCTGTGATGTCAGGTCAACTGGAAGTCCCAGTGGTCACGGAGCCCAGGGGGTCACGCGGTGGGGTTGAGCGGACCGCAGTAGCGCCACTCAGAGGCAAAATTCCCTGAACAAGGTATTTGGAAAAAGCCTTCCCTATCAGTTTTACAGGGATGTGGCCACTACTGCAGAGTAGTGAACCACCTCTTTAAGTAGAGAACATAATCTTAAGCGGGCTTTACACGCTACGATATATCTAACGAGATGTCGGCGGGGTTGTGTTGTAAGTGACGCACATCCGGCATCGTTAGTGATATCGTAGCATGTGACAGCGGTGAATGAGCAGAAATACTCACCTTCTAGTTCATCGCTGACACGTCACTCATTTTTTAAAAATCGCATGTCCTGTTGTTCATCGTTCCCAAGGCAGCACACATCGCTCCGTGTGACACCCCGGGAATGATGAACTGCAGCTTACCTGTGTCCTCCAGCAACAAGGAAGGAAGGCTGTGGGCGGGATGTTACGTCCCGCTCATCTCCGCCCCTCTGCTTCTAATGGCCGGCGGCTGTGTGACGTCGCTGTGACGCCGAACGTCCCTCTTCAGGACGTGGATGTTCGCCGCCCACAGCGAGGTCGTTCGGGAGGTAAGTACGTGTGACAGGGGGTTACACTATTGTGCGACACGAGCAACAAATTGGCCGTGCCGCACAAACGATTGGGGCGAGTGCGATCGCAAATGCGATTGCACGATACATTGTAACGTGTAAAGCAGGCATTACATAATGTCATAACCCCAATCTGAAATAGGAATTAAATTACCCTTGAGTGAAGCCCATACAGATGTGTCATTTCCTCCAACCTTTTTTAAAGACTTCATTGCCCCTCAAATTTGTAACAATTTCAAAAGGGCACATATAGCATAACCAACGTTTCAGAATTTCTCAAATTTTGGTTTATTTTTATTTTACTTACTCGGTCATTTTGATATCTGGTGCAGAAAAGAAAGTTTCCTGGAGACGGGTCCATAACAGGTTGTGTAGATGTTTAATAGTTGCTTGGTGTTCGGCAGAAATCTGAAATGTTGGGGAACAGATTAAAGGGGAGTTCCATATATTTATCAAATGAACTCTAAATAGTTTGTTCTGGATATGTATGAACTTTAAGGGGCTTGTTTCATCAAGACACTTGTAAAGAAATCCACCCCTGTGATCAAGTGATCACTGCTAGTTGGGCTCCTGTAGCCCTCAATAATCTGTCTCTCTTTTGTGATAGTTGTCAGCTCAGCACATAAGGAAATGTAGACGAGCATACTGTACTTTTGAGCTGGGAGGTCCTCATATGGCTCCATGGGACATCGCCTTTAACCCCTTCACGACTGAGAACGTACTGGTACGTCCTAAATCATAAAGGGGTGATCACCACGGCTGCTGCGGTGAGCCAGTAGTAATCCCCACACGTCAGCTGATGTGAGCAGCAGACATATGTGCCTCGCAGGTGCAGGTGGATCCGCAATCCACCTGCGCCTGTTAACTCCTTAAATCGCGCTGTCAAAATGTGACAGCGCAATTTAAAATGCCGCTGCAGTAAACACGCCTTTCCCCACTGCCATCAGAGACTCCGAGACATGATCACTGGAAGCCGATGGTTGCCATGGTAGCACAGGGTCATGTGATGCCTTCTGTCGCTATCATGACGTAGTTCCTGTTACAGCCGGCAGAGCAGCAGCTGGAACAAGAATAGAGCAGTGATGCTGATCAGATAAATAAATGGGTGATCAGACTGCTGATCATTATAGTCCCCGAGGGGGACTAGTAAAATAAAAAAAAAAAGTTTTAAAAAATAAAAAAAAAAGTTCAAATCACCCCCCATTCGCCCCATTGATAATTAAAGGGTTAACAAAATAAAAAATATACACATATTTGGTATTGCCACCTTCAGAAATTAAATTATAAAATCAATTCATTTGAATGGTAAAAGGTGTAGCGGGAAACAAATTCCAAACGCCAAAATTATGGGGGTTTTTTGTTGCAAATTTTGCGCAAAATGTAATAACAGGTGAACAAATTGTAGGATCTGCACAAAAATGGGACCATTAAAATCTTCAGCTCCAGATGCAATAAATAAGCCATCACTGAGCCTCATATCCCAAAAAATGAGAATGCTACGAGTTGTGGAAAATGGCGCAAAAAGTGCACCACTTTTTTGGAGAAACTTGTGAATTTGTTTAACCCCTTAGATAAAAGTAAACCTATACATATTTGGTGTCAATGAACTCGTAACGACGTGAGACATCATACTGACACATCAGTTTTACCATATAGTGAACACCGTGAATAAAATATCCCAAAAACAATTGTGCAATCGCAGTTTTTTTTGCAAATTTTCCGCACTTGGAATTCTTTTGCCATTTTCCAGTACACTATATGGTAAAACGTATGGTTTAATTTAAAAAAAATAACTCGACCCGTAAAAAAAAAAAGCCCTCATATGGAAAGATTGATGGAAAAATAAAAAAGTTACAGCTCTCGGAAGAAGGGGGTCGAAAAACCTTGAAAACGGAAAATCTCCTGGGAGTCAACTTTCTTTCACTATTTTATGCCTTTCATTGATTGTTTTCTCTTTTTATCCTTATATTAACTGTGGTAATGGAGAAATGATTTATCCCAATAAAATAACAATAAGGAGTACTGTAAATTTACGATCAAATAGTTATAGGATCATAAGAAATCTAATGAATAGACGACAGGGGGGCAATGAATTCAACTTAACCGGCTAGTCTGCCTTCTACTACAGCAAAATAAATCATAATTGTATCATCATTATCACAGCTGGAATATAATCACTTCTAAATATTGGATCTCATACAACAAAACAAAAATAAAACGTCTCCTTTCCAATAAGGGGGGCTCGATGCCTGGAAATATACTCTTGTGCGCAGTTTTCCTACTTCGGTTGGAGTCTGGTTCATACAGAGTTCAGTCTATAATGAAAGATGGAGGAAACAAGTGAAATTGTTTCTTTGGCTTTCACGCACATTTACATAATTGTATCTCTTACACTTCAGTTTAGTTGCTTTGTAAAATTTCCCTCGAGGTACGTAAGGCCAGTACTTAGATAAATTATGGTAAATATTGGGCGTCACCACAAAACCTCGATTGCATAATAGATAGCGATACGTCTGCTTCCTAAAACTACTGTTGCACTTAAAGGGAACCAACCAGCAGGATTTTCATATATAAAGTAAAGCCAGTGCTGTACTGGTGCTAGGATGCTGAATGTAAGCATGGCTTTTGTTCAGAGATTTAATGTTTTATTTCAGAAATTTGTGCAAGTAAGGTTCCAGCAATGCACTGCTATTTGATTGACAGGTGCAACAGGAAGGGAAGTTGTGGGTCAGGTCTTGCTATCTATTCTCCCCCTGTCTGTCTGCCTGTGCCAAAATTAAAGTCTATGATGGCAACAGGGGGAGGAAGGCCAGGCAGGCAGACAGAGGTGGGAATAGATAGCAAAGCCTGACCCCCATATTCACTTCCTGTTGCACCTGTCAATCAAATAGCAGTGCATTGATGGAACATTACTTGCATATATTTCTGAAATAAAACAAAGCTATGCTTATATTCAGCATCCAGCACCAGTATATCACTGGTTTTATTTTATATATGAAAATGCTGCTGGTTGTTTCCCTTTAAGCCTAAAATAACAGCTTGGTGTAAACTACAATCATTTGTGGTCAACAAGCTTAAAGGAGTTGTCCGACATAAACTCCAAAAAAAAAATTAAGTTAATCTGTGCTGTATTGTCATATAAAACGCCCCTACATTATTTTTTTGTTTTCTAACTTTTGTTTCTCTTGATTTTTCACTTTATTCTCTGCAGCTCCTTGTTTATATTCAGCACAACCTAACATGACATGTTTGACTGCCAAACCCACAGTCACAGCTGGCACCGCCCCCGGCCTCAGTGTCCAGCCACACCCTCTGCCCACACACATTCCCTCCTGTCAGTATACTGCCCCAGCACCTGTAGATAAGTGAATACTATGTAATGAACATTATATATAGCCCCTAATGTGAGTCTATAGGACACACACACACACACACACACTCTTCTCTGCCCTGCCCCCCCACCCTCGCACTCCCTTCTCACCCGTGCAGCATGCTGTCTCTTCTCCGTGCTGTGATGATTACAGTGTCCTATACAGAGCTCAGTGCTGTTGTTCGCTGGTGTCAGGTGACATCCCTGCTTCTAACTGTATTCAGAAGCGAGGCGCACGGGAGGCTGCAGTCATCACAGAGACAGCGCACGGGGGGAAGGGTGTCGGGGTCACAGTTGCCCGGGCACCATACAACATAATGAGCTGAGGACACTGTTGGTAAAACAGCACTCACAGTGTCCTAGACAGAGAGGGCAACCCTGTGTTTGTCCAGCACATACAGGGCACAGATAGCAGCGCACAGGGAGGGGGCGGGGCTCATCGCACTGTACCCGCCCAGCAGGGCGGCAACATGCAGTGGCAGATTTGCATGTCAACATGGTCCTGCCCATGTTGACATGAAATGACCGGAAGTAGCAAAATCACAGCAGGAGCAGTCACATGACCCCTTTGAGCCTGGGGAGAGGGGCTGACAGCAGGGCAGGTAAGTGGTCACTATCTACTTACCTGCCCCAATGTAGCCCAATAGTGTAAATAATAAAAAAAGCAAAATAAGCCGGATAACCCCTTTAACTCTTAAAATGGTACTTATTCCTCAGCTTCTATTCTTTCTGCGAAACACTCCAATTTGGCTCCCCTTAAATAAGTTCCTTAAAGTTAATACCTTTTTTGGAGACTTAAGTTGGTGAAATAATAAATGAGATTTAAGTTGGAGACGTTACGACGACCTAAGAAAGTTGGTGGTTTGGCCGCTCCAAATCCTTGGTTATATTTCTTATCAGCCAAAGGGCAACATTTGAGAGAGTAGAGGGAAAACTTATGGAGAAATTCAATATGTGCTATTGTTCAATATATAGTAAGGAAAAGACCCCTTATAAATGGATTATAGACAAACATGTTCATGTTGTCATGACTCTCTCCTAGCATATGCACACTCTGGGCATATCAAGAGAATGCCCAGAGTGTGCAAAGCAGTAATCAAAGCAAAAGGTGGCTACTTTAAAGAACCTAAGAACCTAGAATATAAGACATATTTTCAGTTGTTTCACAATTTTTTGTTAAGTATTTCATTCCACATGTGTTTATTCATAGTTTTGATGCCTTCAGTATGAATCTACAATTTTCAGAGTCATGAAAATAAAGAAAACTCTTTGAATGAGAAGGTGTGTCCAAACTTTTGGTCTGTACTGTACTGTATGTTGCTTAACATTGGTGAATGAAGTTGTGGTGCTGTTAGAGCCATATTTAATATTTTGTGTGACTTCCATGAGCTTGAAGGACTGCATCCATGCGGTCAACAATGATTCATACAATTTATTGATGAAGTCATCAGGAATAGCAGAGAATGCAGTCTTACATGCCTCCCAGAGTTCATATAGATTCTTTGGTTTTGTCTTCCAAGCTTCCTCTTTCATCCTACCCCAAACATGCTCAATGATGTTCATGTCTGGTGACTGGGCTGGCCAGTCCTTGAGCACCTTGATCTTCTTTGCCAGGAGGAACATTGTTGTAGAGATGGATGTATGAGATGGACACCATCCTGCTGCAGAATTTGACCCCTTTTATGATTGAGAATGTAAGAGGTAGCTAATACTTCTTGATATTTTAGGCTATTGATATTGCCTTCCACCTTGCAAATGTTTCACACATCCCCATACTGAATGTAATCCCAGACCGTGATCTTTCCACCACCAAACTTAAACTTAACTTAACTGTTTTCTGAGTGTAATTTGGATCCATACGGGCTCCAGTAGGTCTTCTGCAGTATTTGTGGCAGTTGTGGTGTAATTCAACTGATAATTCATAGGAGAAATCCACCTTCTGCCACTTTTCCAGTGTCCATCTGTTTAGCAGACTGTGGGACTTGGTAAATGCCACACAGTTGTTTAATTGCCTTTTGTTTATTGGTGGCTTCTGGGCACTGATTCGACTATGGACTCCATTTTGATACAGAATCCTACAAACTGTTCTAGTTGACACAGGGACTTGAGGGGACCAAGCCTATTGGAGCTCTGCTGCAGTGGAAGAGCAGCTGGCTTTGGGTTTTCTAACCAAGAAACGTTCCTCCTGAGCAGTTGTCTTGCAGGGTCTGCTGGACCTGGGTCTGTCAAAAACATCTCCAGTCTCTTCAAATCTTTTTTTAATTCTTTGTACTTGATGCTGAGATACATTAAAGGTGCCAGCCACCTCTGCAGTGGATCTGGTCTTCAACCTCTTGATAATCAAGGCTTTGGTCGCAGGGTGGATTTTTGGCGTGTTGTCAGAGGTCAAGTTGCAGTTCAATTGAGGGTCTGGGGTGATGGGTTTCTTTTTATACACACCCGCCAATTAACAAATCATTTAGTGAGCACAGGTGAGGATGTAAACTAGGATTGGGTGCATTATATGACAAGGCGACAAAACTTTTGTCTTGCCAAAATCTGACCTTTCTGTGTTCATTATATGATCAATATTTCAGCCTTGCAGCAACTTTATTTTCATAACCTAAACCAAATTTGGGAGGGTTTCAGCTTTCAAAAGAGTAATTTATAAAACCAATGGATGAATTTAAAGTCAGGTTATAAGCTTTTATTTACATAACATGGATAAGTGACAGAACTTCTGTCAGGGAGTGTAGTTCCTGCTTTGCAGTGTGCGCTTCTTGGCTCCCATGAGTTTCTGATCTTGTCCCGCTTCCAAGTACTCCCTCCCCTGACTTCTGTTCCGTCCCGTCTTGTGTGACTTCCCTGTTTCTTTACTGCTCTCCCCCCAACCAACGTTCCGCCTGGTCTTGACTTACTTCCTCTGTCTCCGTACCCATTCTTTGCTTGTAATTCCTCTCTGCTCCCTCTTCCATACTTGTCTGCTTGGTTTTTGACCCCAGCGTGTACTTTGACTTCGACTCTGTTTCCCTCTGGCTCTTGACGTGACCTCCTGGCCTTCCGACACTCTGCTCTCACCCGACTCCGGCTTTGTTTGCTCCTCTGTACAGAATTCCCGATACTGACCTTAGACTTACTGACCACTCTCTTGCATCCCCGCATTGGTGCTAGTGACCTCTAGAGGGCTTGCGCTAGACTGCACTCAGGAACACTCCATCCTCCCTGAGTTCCTGTGCTCCCTAGTGGCATCACAATTAATTTCATTTATAAAGACTGGCAGAAAAAAACCCCCACAAATTAGATGGGTGGTCCCTCTCACAGTTTTATACTCCAAGTTTGTATGTTACCCAGGGAGGTTATGTACTATATGATTCTCTTATATTACATGAAAGGCTATATTTTCTTTTTTTTTTTTTTTTTCCTTTTAAAAAAAAAAAAAGGAAAATCCCTTTACTGTCTAAGTGAATGACCAGAGGCAGGAGTGTAGTGTTGATCGGAGCAGCAGCAGCAGCAGCAGCATAGAAATGGCTTTGGACAAGCAACTTTTGTGGTTCACTTTTCTAAAAGTGGAATACGGCTTTAAATTATGAGTTGAAAAGCTTCAGCTGCATCTCCCTCCTCTCCCCTCCATTATTTAAGATTTTACTATAGATTTTTTTTTCGACACTCAGAAGTTTTTAAATATATCAATGTCCTTATATGCAGTGAAGAGTAACAAAATGCCACTTTTCTCTAGTAGATATATTACAAATTTTCATATATTTACAGGGGTAAAAATATATATGATGATACAATATGTAATTGAGGTCACTTTAAGCCACTTAATGATGCTGTATATTGGTACATGAAAACGCAACATATATATTTTTTATGAAGATTCCCTGCTGAAAATTCCTGTTTTACAAAACCTATTTTTATAGAACAGCTAAGGATGTCACATAAGGTTTATTAATCTTTTATTGCACTTTTTATTTTTTTTAACTGCAGTGTCATCACATACAGTAAATTCTGCAATACTGTAAATTCTAAAGCCTCAGGGCAAAGATTAAATATGTTATTATCATGTTGTATGACATTGAGGTCCAGTATTTAGTGACACATCATAATATGTGGTTAGATGTCGCCGTCACCCTATAGTTGGTGGTTGGCTTTACTGGAGAAAAATGAAACACCAATTATTATGCAAATAGCACATGTCGTTATTCTAGCAGTCATATTTGCTGACCTATTCTTGATATGTTCTCTTAAAGATACAGATAGATGTGCTATGTATTATTCCCAAAAATGGTAATAGTAGT
This sequence comes from Anomaloglossus baeobatrachus, assembly GCF_048569485.1. Lineage (NCBI taxonomy): Eukaryota > Metazoa > Chordata > Amphibia > Anura > Aromobatidae > Anomaloglossus > Anomaloglossus baeobatrachus. The sequence goes on from NC_134359.1 coordinate 52,477,421, forward strand.
TTATAAAACACCGAGCTCTATTTTCCTTATTCATAGCAGCCGTCATCTTGCTAAACATTGTCACAGTTCTTTATGCAGAGCGTCTCACAAACCTGGAGATGGTCTGTGGCGCTTACAGATCTGGCAGAGTGTCTATTCTTTTGTGCAGAACATCTTGCATTTGGAGATGCTCTGCGGCACCCTCCTTGATACTGAACTGGCAGCTTGGTCACTATACTGGAGTCCAGGTTGGTTCTGGGAGATGCTGGTTACTCAGCTGTTCCATCTTCCGGGTAATTGCTCAGACTTCTTTACTGAGCATGCTCCTCCAGAACTCTGCCAGTTGTAGTCTCTGGCTCTGCTGTGCCTCTGTAGTTTGTGTGTCTGCTTGTATTCTGATCTTGGTTTTCTGACCCCGGACTGTTACTCGACTTCTCTCTGCCCACTCCCTATTCCTGTCGTGTTCTCCTGGCTTAGACCTGGACCGTTACTTATCTACTACATGTTCTCCGGTATTCCGACCCTCGGATTGAGACCTGACTACGCACCTGATTACCCCTTAGGATTATTCGTGACCTCCTCTTACCAGACCTCGGTTTTCCTGATTACCCTTCCACCCACCCATGCGACCCCGTAAGGTAGTGACTAGATTACAAACATTTAAGGTCTGGCAAAAAAAAAGTTGAAGAGAATAAAAAACATCACTAAACATCACAACAAACCTCACTGCTCACCTCACCTCTCCAGTCACCCTTTTCTTCCTGTTGTCCAGTCCTCCTCACCTCTATCACCCAGAGGATCGGACAGTGGGCAGGGAGCAGCAGGGACAGTCGGAGAGGTGAGCGGGAAGGTATTATTTTTTATTTTTATCCTTTTGACATGCGCTTAACTCTCCAGATGCCCCAATGCTACCTGTTTGCACCTCTGTCACGTTGTGTCTCCAGGATGAATTTCTCTGTAGTCTAGGGCTTAGAACCACAAGCAGGCAATGAAGATCACAGGACAGCAGAAGTGAACTTTGACTCATTACAAACAAATTTATATCTGCAGTCTTCTCCCATTGCTTCAGCTTCCCACTCACAGGCAGCCAGTGTAAAGAAAGGGCAGTACAGTGGAGCTTACAGCACTGTGAGCATGTGGCTCCCGGGAAGTAAAGGTTGGGTTGCAGACAGTGGTCTGGGCCCGGAGGAGTCAGAGTCCCGGTCGCGGGATATTGGGACTGGATGCCTCGACTAGTCTTGGAGGACAGTCAGCAGCTCGAGTACAATAGCCAGTCCGGGACCAAAAGCATGGCGGGGTACTGGATCCTAGATCGGGGAGTAGCTTCAAGCAACTCGGCTACTAACCTGCGGAGGATAGTGACTTTATGGACTGTCCCCACAAAGCTCAGAGATCAGGGGCACTAGCGCAACAAGGGGGATAGGGCTTTCCAATTCAAGCAGCCCACAGAAATCCCAAGCATGAGCCCTTGAGAGCAAGCTCCTCTTCTATTCATAGTAGGGAGCGGGGCCCAGACAGCTTTATGCTTACGGGACACTTAGACACTTTTAAAATTGTGCACAGAGGCAGGCTCCGGACCATATGTCACGGCCAGGTGGACGGGCAGACCCAGGAGGTGGATCCACTGGGCCGAACTCCTAGATGGTAGTAAAGAGTCCGGTAGCTGGAACACTATAAACAGCAGAACAGTCCGTGCACACGAGTATAGCGGAGAGTCCCTGGGACCACGGAGTCACGGGTGGTAGTCCGGGTGACGCAGCTCAGGTTCGGAAGCCGAGATGATGTCAGGCGGGGTCCGGAACCTTTGGAGCGAGATGACGGGTCACCGCAGGGATCCGAGATGGTGCGGACTGTCAGGATGGCAGATGGACAGCGTTCGGGGTTCAGGATACGGCAGGACTGGATGGCGAGGCAGGCACGGCTCTACAAGAGAGATAGGTGAGTACATGCACAGAGACACCAGGAGACCTGACTCCTAGCTTAGGAAACACGAAGATCAGGCCCCGCCCCCTTGAACAATAACCCCCTTTATACCCTGTACCTGTTTAGCCTCATTTCCTGTTAATGGACGCTGGCCCTTTAAGAAAGGGTCAGTGACCGCGCGCGCGCCCTAATGCGCATGCGCGCCGCCCGGGTGCCAGAAGCCAGGGAAGGAAGCTGAGAGGAGGACGCAGGGGAGCCGGCCAGGGCCTGGGAAGCCGTCGGGCGCCGGGATCGGAGACCAGGGGGCCTGGGAAGGACGGGCACCGGAGGCTGGAGAGCGGGGAGCGTGGCAGGTGAGCCGGGGAGCGGGGGTGAGGACCCGGGGAGCGGAACCGAGGACCAGGGGAGCGTGACAGTACCCCCCCCCCCCCACACCCCCCTCCCCGCAACCGGGACATGAAGGCACGGATCAGAGGAGTGCCCACGTTCTCCCTGGGCTCCCAGGACCTATCCTCAGGACCATACCCTTCCCAGTCCACCAAGAAGAACTGTCGACCTCGTACGGTCTTCATGGCCACGATATCCCTTACCGCATAGATGTCGTCATCGGCAATAGGTGGAGGAGCCGGACTGGCAGCAGCGGAGAAGGGACCAAGGACAACCGGCTTGAGCAGGGAGACGTGGAATGAGTTGGGTATCCTCATCGTGGCCGGGAGCTGTAGCTTGTAGGAGACCTCATTGATCTTGTGGAGGACTTTAAACGGCCCAATGTAGCGAGGACCCAGCTTGTATGATGGTATCTTCAGGCGGACGTACTGGGAAGCAAGCCAGACGAGATCTCCAGGAGAGAAACACGGAGGGTCCAGACGTTTCTTGTCTGCGTGTCTTTTCATCCGCAGGGAAGCACGCCCAAGGGACGCTTTGACAGAGTCCCAAATGGTAGCAAAGTCACGGGCTACTGTATCTGCAGCAGGGACATCCGAAGAAGGGGATACAGGCAATGGGATGGAAGGCTGGAGTCCGTAAACGACATGGAAGGGAGAGCTGGAGGACGACTCACTGATGTGGTGGTTGTGGGAGAATTCAGCCCAAGGAAGAAGAGCGGACCAGTCGTCGTGATGGGCGTTCACATAGTGACGTAAGAAAGAGGTCAAGATTTGATTGACCCTCCCTACCTGGCCATTAGACTGAGGATGGTATGCAGATGAAAAGTCCAGAGTCACTCCCAGATGTTTACAGAGAGCCCTCCAGAAGCGGGAGGTGAACTGAGTTCCTCTGTCGGATACGATGTGTAATGGAAAGCCATGCAAGCGGAAGATGTGTTGTATATAGGCGTCCGCGAGTTCCTGAGCAGAGGGCAGTCCAGCCATAGGGACGAAATGGGCCATTTTAGAGAACCGGTCCACCACGACCCATATGACTGTGTGTCCGGAGGACAATGGCAAGTCCGTAATAAAGTCCATTGCTATGTGTTGCCACGGAACTGAGGGTATCGGCAGAGGCAGAAGACGGCCATATGGGAGGTGTTTGGGCGTCTTGTTCCTGGCACAAGAGGAACAGGCGGATACAAAAGCAGCGACGTCCGTGCGAAGGGATGGCCACCAATAATGACGTACAATCGCACCCCATGTCTTTTTCTGACCAGCATGACCGGCTGTTTTCGAGGCATGACCCCAGTGTAACACTTTTTCCCTGTCTACCTCGGAGACATAGGTCTTCCCGGACGGTATCTGGGCCAGGGTGACAGGGGCCACCGGAATGATTTTACTAGGACAAATGATGGGTTGGGTAGTCTCTTCCTCCTGCTCCATGGGCATGAAAGACCTGGACAAGGCATCAGCGCGTACATTCTTGTCCGCGGGTCGGAAATGAAGCTGGAAATCAAACCTGGCAAAGAATAGGGACCACCTGGCTTGCCGTGGGTTCAGACGCTGAGCGGACCGTAGGTATTCCAAGTTCTTGTGGTCCGTGTAAATAATCACGGGGTACACTGCCCCTTCCAGGAGGTAGCGCCATTCCTCCAAAGCCAGTTTGACTGCCAAGAGCTCTCGGTCACCGATGGTGTAGTTGCGTTCAGGCGCTGAGAAGCCCTTGGAGAAGAATCCGCAAGTCACCATCTTCCCGGAGGAGGACTTTTGCATGAGCACTGCTCCGGCTCCTGAGGAGGAGGCATCCACCTCCAAGGTGAACTGGCGGTTTAACTCCGGACGGTGGAGTACAGGAGAGGAAGCAAAAGCCCGCTTCAGAGAGCCAAACGCGGCGTCAGCCGCAGGTGACCAGTCCTTTGGATTAGCCTCCTTCTTAGTCAAAGCGGAGAGAGGAGCAGTCAAGGCAGAGAAGTGAGGGATAAACTGGCGGTAGTAGTTGGCGAATCCCAGGAAGCGTTGGATTGCCTTCAGTCCAGAAGGAGGAGGCCAGTTGAGAATGGCGGAGACCTTCTTGGGATCCATCTGCAGTCCAGTATCAGAGATGATGTACCCCAGAAAGGGGAGAGAAGACTGCTCAAAGACACACTTCTCATACTTTGCGTACAGACGATTCTCTCTCAGTCTTTGTAGAACCAGCTGTACGTTTTCTCTGTGGGTTTGGAGGTCCGGAGAGAAGACAAGGATGTCATCTAGATACACTACCACACAGATGTAGAGAAGGTCCCGGAACACGTCGTTCACCAGTTCTTGAAAGACGGCAGGAGCGTTACACAGGCCGAAGGGCATCACGCAGTATTCATAATGTCCATCGCGCGTATTGAACGCGGTTTTCCATTCGTCACCAGAGCGGATGCGTACCAGATTGTAAGCACCCCGAAGATCCAGCTTGGTGAACACACGAGCTCCTCTAAGCCGGTCAAACAATTCGGGAATGAGCGGCAGAGGGTACTTGTTTTTTACGGTGATTTGATTCAGACCCCGGTAGTCTATGCATGGGCGTAAGTCGCCCTCTTTCTTCTTGACAAAGAAGAAACCTGCTCCAGCAGGAGAGGAGGATCTCCGAATGAACCCCCTTGCCAGGCTCTCTGAGATGTAAGCAGACATGGCCCTTGTTTCGGCTGGAGATAAAGGATATATGCGTCCTCGTGGTGGTGTTGTTCCTGGGAGCAGGTCGATGGCACAATCGTATGGACGATGTGGCGGCAGTACCTCGGATTCCTTTTTATCAAAGACATCTGCAAAGGACCAATAGGCCGAGGGCAGCCCCGGTAGGTTCTCTGGAACCGGAGGTCGTCGGATGGGTTGTATGGACTTTAGGCACCTCTCATGACACGAAGAGCCCCATCGGGTGATTTCGCCAGTGCCCCAGATAACTGATGGTTCGTGTGTCCGCAACCATGGAAGTCCCAGCAGGATCTGGTGGGACATGTGTGGGAGAACGTAGAAAGCGATGTTCTCGGTGTGAAGGGCACCGATACGCAGTTCGACCGGCCTGGTGATCCAGGAGATGGTGTCAGAGAGGGGTCTCCCATCCACCGAGGCAATCACTAGGGGCTTGTCGAGTGGAATAACAGGCACCCGGTACTTGTCCACCGTGGCCTGCTGGATGAAATTGCCTGCTGCCCCGGAATCGAGGTAGGCATCAGCCGTGAACCGCGTCTCTCCCGTTGTCACTTGCACTGTCCATGTAACCGGGTCAGAGAGAGTCCCAGCACCTAGGGTGGCCTCTCCTACCAACCCTAGGCTTTGGAGTTTCCCGGCCTCTCAGGACAGGAGCGTAGCAGGTGTGTGCCCTCACCGCAGTAAAAGCAGAGACCCTTGGCGAGCCGCTCTGCTCGACGTTGTTCAGACTGACGCACTCGGTCGATCTGCATGGGCTCGTGGACGGGAGCCCCAGCTGTCGATGACTGAAGTACGGAGGGTTTCTGCGGAGGAGAGGAATGCCGTACTGGACGTCTCTCACGGGACACTTCCTTGGATCGCTCCTGAAAGCGAATGTCCACTCGAGTCGCTAGGGCAATCAGGGCATCCAGGGTGGTCGGTACGTCACGACCCGCCAGCTCGTCTTTAATTCGCCCTGAGAGTCCTTCCCAGAAGGCGGCGGTTAGGGCCTCGTTGTTCCACCCGAGTTCTGAGGCCAGGGTGCGAAACCGGATCGCGTATTGACCCACCGTCAGAGTCCCCTGACGTAACCGGAGAAGAGACGAAGCAGACGCGGAGGCGCGTCCGGGCTCATCAAAAGTACCACGGAATGCCTGCAGGAAGTCCTGGATGTTCGTGGTAACAGGATCCCCCTTCTCCCACAAGGGGTTCATCCACGCCAGTGCCTCACCCTCTAGATGGGACATGATGAAGGCGACCTTGGCTTGGTCGGAGGCAAACAAATGCGGCAGCTGCGTGAAATGGAGGGAGCATTGGTTTAAGAATCCCCTGCAGGTCTTGGGGTCTCCGGCGTACCGGGGTGGTGAAGCCAACCGAAGTCTGGTGGTATCTGAAGAAGTCGCCACAGGAGCTGGATCCGTGGATTGACTAGTGGAAGCCCGGGATGTTGAAGTCGTAACTGCCGTTTGTAGCGTGTTCAGGCGGGCGTCCACAGAAGACATGAATTGCAGCATGCGGGTCTGGACTTCACGCTGGCGTTGAAGTTCCTCCTGTACGGCTGCTAGTGCTGCAGCGGGATCCATGGCCTGATCTTACTGTCACGGCCAGGTGGACGGGCAGACCCAGGAGGTGGATCCACTGGGCCGAACTCCTAGATGGTAGTAAAGAGTCCGGTAGCTGGAACACTATAAACAGCAGAACAGTCCGTGCACACGAGTATAGCGGAGAGTCCCTGGGACCACGGAGTCACGGGTGGTAGTCCGGGTGACGCAGCTCAGGTTCGGAAGCCGAGATGATGTCAGGCGGGGTCCGGAACCTTTGGAGCGAGATGACGGGTCACCGCAGGGATCCGAGATGGTGCGGACTGTCAGGATGGCAGATGGACAGCGTTCGGGGTTCAGGATACGGCAGGACTGGATGGTGAGGCAGGCACGGCTCTACAAGAGAGATAGGTGAGTACATGCACAGAGACACCAGGAGACCTGACTCCTAGCTTAGGAAACACGAAGATCAGGCCCCGCCCCCTTGGACAATAACCCCCTTTATACCCTGTACCTGTTTAGCCTCATTTCCTGTTAATGGACGCTGGCCCTTTAAGAAAGGGTCAGTGACCGCGCGCGCGCCCTAATGCGCATGCGCGCCGCCCGGGTGCCAGAAGCCAGGGAAGGAAGCTGAGAGGAGGACGCAGGGGAGCCGGCCAGGGCCTGGGAAGCCGTCGGGCGCCGGGATCGGAGACCAGGGGGCCTGGGAAGGGCGGGCACCGGAGGCTGGAGAGCGGGGAGCGTGGCAGGTGAGCCGGGGAGCGGGGGTGAGGACCCGGGGAGCGGAACCGAGGACCCGGGGAGCGTGACACCATAAGGCAGTACTGCAGGGGACAGATACCCAAGCGGTCTCCCCCAAGAGGACAGCGGCACCCAGAGACTTGGTTTACCTTGGTGGCAGAGTTTGCTTTCATCAACGATGCTGTCTGAGTGAGTACCTGGTCGTCCCCTGCTTCCAGCAAGCCTGCGCTCTCCTGCACCCCACCATCCAGAGTCCCAGGGCCTTCCCTACCCGTGGAGGGAAAATGTCATCTAGCTGTCCCCATTCCATCAACCCCGGTACTCCCTTGGGTGGCGTCACAAACTGTATCTCCCATGTAAATAACCCCCCTTTTTACATTTAAGAGTGGCCCCTAGCCCTCGGGTCCGGAGACCCTTGAACCTCGAGTAATCTCCCCCAGATCTGAGCGGTTCGACCGCTGCTGGGGCGGCACAATAGCAGCCAAGGTATGTAAGTGCAGGGATTTCTGTGTACATACTGTACATAATACTGAATAAATTAAGATGTATGGACATATCTGTTTCCACTTTTTTTTACATCATGTGCAAATGAGTAACATGTCTATCCATCATGTGATTTCCATAATTCCATAAATTTTTCCTCTTCCTTTTAAAATTTCAATGTTGATGTCACACTGTACAAAGGGCTAGTAAGACGTAGTACAGCATATTTCCCACTAAGTGGCAGCAGAGTAGTGAAGGAGAGTCAAAGGAGCACAGTTAGGCTATGCCTGCACTTTGCGTCGATGTAGTTGCAGTTCTAAACGCATTCTCTGGCAGAAATTTCTTTTGCCAAAGTTGCTTTTGGCCACAGAAACGCGATAAAAACGCGTGCGTATTTTTCTCGTTTTAGCGCTTTTTACATGCTTTTCCATTGCTTAAACGCAGATGCCTTTTGAACATAAAGACACTGCTAAATAAAGTTTAAACATACAAACACTATGAAAAAAGGAAAAAAAAAAAGAAAACAAATATAATTATTTATATCAAAACGAAAAGAGTAATATTTAACATAACTATAGCGGTTTTATACTATTTATGGCTAAAATAACAATAAATTAATATATTTTATTAATTTAATTGTCAGACTATGTGTGTGTGTAAAGGGACATATCATTCCATTATTTAGATGTCATAAACACATGTTTTCTGCACCTAAAAAGCATGTTAAACGCTGGAATTTTGATGTTGCTTGCATTTTGCTACTTCTCCTTGACTTTAATGTTAGCGAAAAGCAGCCCAAATGGCAAAAACAATTGACATGCTGCTTCTTTGAACGCTGAGTTTTAGCCCAAAATTATGCAAATTAAATTCAGCGTTTTGAACAGCAAATTGTGCACAAGAAATCCCCATTTCCCATAGACTTTGCTGGAAAATCAAAACGCATGCCTTTTGGCATGAAAACGCTGCAGTTCAAAACGCAGCTGAAACGCAGGTAAAAACGCAAAGTACGGACATAGCCTTCTAGAAAGGCACCTGAGTAACTTAAGCAGGCAGTTAAGAGGTGAACCACCAGGGGGCAATAGAGTAGTCAAGCAGTCAGGGTCTAGCCAGGAAAGTCAAGTCACTGCAAAGGGAGGATCAAAATCAAGTCAGAAAACAGAACCGAGTCAGAAGCCGGGAGATCAGGTATGCAGAGGGAAACACAAACAACAGACAGGAGCGGGAAGTCAGGGACCGGGACAGGCAGATGAACGGGGAAGGGTACAGGTCAGGGCATGGTAACAAGGAGTCAAATCAAACAGGAAATCTCACCAGAGCCAGTCACAGGCTCCAGAGCAAAACTATAACCAACACAGGAATACAGGTTCAGGGACCAGATATAGTGTCTCCTGAAACCAGAACGAGGTTCATGGGAGGTAACCCCTGACATGAAAAAGTCAGGCCTGGGAAACTTTGGAGCGGTGAACACCAATACTGGATCATGACAGTTGAGGTTCGAATATATATATATATATATATATATATATATATATAGATTTTTTTTTTTATTGGATAGCTGGTTCAGAAGGTAAGCTTGGTTCTGCACATTCTGACTTTTTTACCGCTGGTTGTAGTAGGGAGTTGTGTCCTTGCGGTATGCTTGTCCGTATTAATTAACCGTGCTATGTTCATTTAAGAGGTCAGAACTGCATTTGGATGTAGTAACATAGAGAACAGGTGAATACTGTGAACTGCTGCCCTCTCACATGAAAGTTATGCCTCCGACTCCTGTATTTTTTAACCAGACACATTTATGCACTCAGCAGTTTTCATTAAGTGAGAGAAGAAGCTCGGAGCAATTTATACTAGGAAAGCTCCAGCTCAGGTTTACTGAAAATATAAAATCAATGTACCTCTTCAGAGGGAGGCTAAGATATTGTATCCTACTCTGTAGGAAACAAGGCGAATGATAAGTGCTGTTCAGAAAGTATTGTCATGAGCACAAGCCTTGTATGGTGATGGCACATCCTGTCAATAAAGGGAACCGGTCAGACCATTCACGCTGGTTCCCTTTAAGGCCATTAAAACACAGATTAGACTCCATGATAATGAAAACTGAAATGTTTTAGGTCTGATTGCCTTATGTAACGTGTAATTAAAATCCTAAACAGAAACAATTCAGTGTTTCAATGTGGAATTTTTGTAAAATGTATTTTATTTTTTCTAAGGCCGTTTTTGCACTACGTTCCTCTCTCCATTCAGTGGTCTCATCGTGGCTTCCATCTGAACCCCCCACAAAACGGGTTTCGGACATAAGCACCAATGGGGCCACTGACTATAATGGTGCAGATGGAGTCATTGTGTGCTGTGTCGCTCACCATTTTTGGAGTATACGCTTACTAGAGGCGGACACCCAGACGTAGTAGACTGCGTCTGGGTGTCCACATGAATAGGCATATATTCTCAAAAATGGTGCATGACACAGCACATGGTGACTCTATCTGCACCATTACAGTCAGTAGCCCCATCAGTGCATACTTCCGAAACCCGTTATGTGTGGGCTCCGGAAGGAAGCTCCGACGGGACCAGTGAACCTAGAGAGGAACACAGTGTGAAAGCACCCAAAGGCTGGGTTCACATAGCGTTTTTGGCTATGGCCAGTGGCTCTGTCGGGACTTGTTGGGACTTGTGTATGAAACCTTGGAAAACAGGATTCAGACACTTATGCTGTCAAGGCCATTGATTATACCAATGCTGTCGGAGTTCAGGTGTGCTGTCGTAAATCCTTTTTGTTCGTATCTGCTTATTAAAGCCGGGCCCGAAGACGTGGTCAAAAGTTGTTAAATATGAAAGTTTATTGTTTAGGTTTGATACTTGTTTTTTCAACTGTTACTAACGTAAAATATGTTTAGATAATTTTGTTGTATAGAGGGAGGGAGGCCCAAACACATTCCTTGCACAGGGGCTCTCCGCAGTCTGTGTCCGCTCCTGCATATAGTCCATCAACTTCTGATGATATCATAAAGGCTGGTAGTCCACTGAGCCGCTTCATTATTCTCTGCCTTTACTACTGCTAAATTCTAGATTGACATCTCATTGGCGCTGGTATATCACAGGCCAACTCCAGTCCAATGTTGTGCATGTGCTGTATGTGCATGCATCAGTATAGGGCATAACCAAAACCTTTGCCCACAGAAGGGAAAATACAGCGTATCTGCTGGGCAAAAATGCGATGGTCAAGTTTTTATGGATGATACCTGATTGTAACGCCTGACTGGATCCACAGACTCAGACGGCTGTAATGGACAGGATCAAGGGAAGCCACTCACCAAGCAGGACCCCCTGAACCCTGAAACCCTTTAACCCCTATACAGGGATTTGGAATTACACAGGGCTCCGGTGATCATTACCTGTGGAAGGCTGTGGTCCAAGAGAGTAGTCGACAGGCAGGGTCCAACCAGGAATTGCAGAACAGGGACAGAATTGGTAGGCAAGGACGTAATCAGAAACAAGCAGAGGTCAAAACCGGATCGGGCAGCGAGGAACAAAAACAGCAGACAGAAGGGTAGGCAGAACACAAGCAAAAGTCAGAACACCAGAATAAATAACCAGAACAGGGCAGAACAGGAGCCAGGAAATCAGAACTATCTCTGGAAGAGGTCAGCAGACAGGAGGGGAATTAAGAAGGGTGTGGTGTCTTCCCATTGGCTGTAGCTGAATGATGGCAACTTCAGCTGGAAGACACACGCCACCTATAGTCAGCCAGTGGTACTGCAGATCCCAAGATAACCCAGCCCAGTGGATGATCAGAGCCTGCGCCCATCAGCGCCGCTGGCATCGACTCCTCTCCTATCACCAGCACCATCCACGGCAGGAACACGGCGTCGCCTGGCGATCGGAATAGAAGTCGCTGGAGCGGACTCCGGTGGTGACGTAACACTGATACATTGTGGTGGCTGCGATGAGATGTCAATCTAACATTTCAGGTAGGGCTTAGGGGAATAATGAAGCAAATTGATTAACTAGCCATGCGTCAGGTGTCCCTCAATGCACTTCCAACCTAATTTACACATAGTTTAAAATGGATTAATCCAAAAATGAAACATCGTTCTGCGGGTTAGGACGACATGTTACAATTTGTTTTTTAATGTCCTGGATAAAACTACTCATTGGCTCTGGTATACGAGTATCACAGGTAAACCCCATCAAATTTTGTGCACGTGCCGTATGTGGATGCATCAATGTAGAGCATAGCCAAAGCATTTGCCCACAGAAGGGAGAATATAGTACATGTGTGCAAAAATGTGCATGGTCAACTTTTTATGGATGATATGTGATACATAGCGGTAGTTGAGAGGAGATGACAATCTAACATTTACAGGTAAGGCTTAGGGGAATAATGAAGCCAATCGATTCACTAGCTGTGCTCCAAGTGTCCCTCAATGCACTTCCAACTTAATTTACACATAGTTTACAATGGATTAATTCAAAATGGAACATCGTTCTGCGAGTTAGGATGACATGTTAGAATTAGGTTTAATGCCCTGCATAAAACTACTCATCGCCTCACTTTAAAGACTTGATCTAGGATTTCCCAAAAGTAAATATTGTGGATCCCAGAATACTGTTAGGACATTTTGTGGTCAACTCATTTGAAAAGTCATTAAAATTAAAAGGAATTGCCCAAAACAAGAAAAACTGACCCTACGTGGCTGATCTTCTCCAACTAGAGGTTTTTTTTTAAACAGAGGCTTGGTATGGCGGAACGTGAAAACCAACTGATTTCCATAATCTTTTTGCTTTCCATGTTTAGTAATTTGACTTTTAAGTTTTACTAAATTTATGGAGATTGTGAATGCTCAAAACTCAAACCATACCTTGGATTAAAATATAAAACTAAATCAAATGTTTAAAAACAATATTCTATATCCTCACATATTCAGTAAGTAAAATTATTTAGGAAATATAAAATAATGTAATGAAGGACACAGTGCACATTAGGTGGCTGTGCTCACGCTTTGTTTTCAGTGTTTCGCTTGGAAGAAACAGGTTCCGGTTATTGGCAGGGCACCAGATTGCCTCAATGCCAGCACTGCCCCGACAGCTGCCAAAGGTGACTGAATATATATCTGCAGAGAGGAAAACTAATTGTTCAGGAATAGGAGGCTATCCTTTGTGTTACAGAAAAATGGATAATTAGGTGGATTGGGAATGCAGGTGGCTGCTTTGTGGAAGAAAAGGGCATTTTTCCATAATTTGTACCTGTGAATGAATGGTACCATGTCCATCACCGGTTGTGAGTAAAAAAACATTATGAGAAGTCTTTTTACTTTCCATCTATTTTCTTTGAGTTTCCTATCTATATATGTGTTATTTTTATATATATATATATATATATATATATATATATATATATATATATATATATATATATATATATATATATATATAAAAACTTCTGATTGCAAGTGAGAATAGAATTCTCAATATGAGAGACCTACTGGGTACAATCTCGTTACTTTAAGCCTGAGTTCACATTTCCAGTTATCACCCGTTAGAACCGATCCTGCCGAGATCCATTGGCAAAAAAGTTCTGCAAACACAACTTTTTTGTTCGTTCTTAAATAACTGATATCTGCCCGATCCGTTTTTTTTACCATTGGAGTCTGGGGAGATCGGATCCGTTAACAGATTGTTATTTTGTCATCTGTTTTACTTGTCTCAAAGGATCCGTTACAAATGGACGATAAATAGGAATCCGTTAATGGATCTGTCCTCTATAGACTTCAATGTTAAAAAAACAGATCCAGAAGAAATTATTTTGCCAATGGATATGTGCAGGATCCGTTCTAACGGATGATACTAGACATGTGAACTTAGCCGAATGCTGTGATGACTCACGGAGTGAATATCTCAGTAATGCTTTATATATTTCAATTCAAGTTTATGTCATTTTATTTTGGATTCATAAAGAAACAGGAGGTATATGAAGTACAGCAAAAAAAAAATACACAAAGTTTTCAGAAAGACATAAAAACCCAAAGAAATGTATACATACAGAACATTTTTTAGAACATCTCGGGACAAGTGACCACATTTCAGACTTCTCTGAAGTGAAGACCGGCATTTGAGAGAATACAAAGTTTAACAGTAACTGAAAAAGTTGTCTTATCTAGATTAGCAGTTGTCTCTATCTGTAAAAGCCAATGAGGCCCCGCCCATATGACTATTTTCCATGTTCCTATTTTTATCTTTCAGAAATCCTGAGCAGCCTGAACCACTTGCCAGGTTATGCCTTGTATTTATCAATTAGGCTGGAATAACACATGCAATTTGTTAAGCCAAAGTATAGTCAAATAGATTAAGGTTAGTGATGAGTGGACCTGGACTGTTAAGGCCACTTTACACGCTGCGACATCGCTAATGATATATCGTCGGGGTCACGTCGTTAGTGACGCATATCCGGCGTCGTTAGCGACATCGCAGCGTGTGACAGCTAGGAGCGACGATCAACGATCGCAAAAACGGCAAAAATCGTTGATCGTTGACACGTCGCTCCTAATCATAATGCCGTTGGTGTTTCATTCCGCAGGTTGTTCAACGTTCCTGCGGCACCACACATTGCTGTGTGTGACCCCACAGGAATGATGAACATCATCCTACCTGCGTCCACCGGAAAGGAGGAAGGAATGAGGTGGGTGGCAGGTTCCGGCCGCTCATCTCCTCCCCTCCTCTTCTATCGGGCGTCCATTTAGTGACGTCGCGGTGACGTCGCTGTGACGCCGAACGCACCTCCCCCTTGAAGGTGGGATTGTTCGGCGGTCACAGTGACGTCGCTGAACAGGTATGTGCATGTGGCGCTGCCGTAGCGATAATGTTCGCTACAGCAGCGATCACCACATGTCGCACGAAAGACGGGGGCGGGTGCTATCGCTTGCGACATTGCTAGCAATCGCTAGTGATGTCGCAGCGTGTAAAGCACCCTTCAGGCTATGTGCCCATGGGAGTTTGTACCTTTGATATATCCGCAGGTACGGCCACAGGTTTCCGGTAGCTGCTTGCCGGAATCTGCAGCTATTTTTAACTGCAGTAGTACAGCGAAATAGCTGCGGTAACCCTGCGGACATTCATGCGGCTTACCTGCGGAAGTCCCGGCCTCTATCTCCATAGTGGAGGGCCGGGATTTCCGCAGGTAATTCGGCAGAAATAATTGACATGCAATTACGTGCGGCTGTGGGACATCTGCAGCATATTCTGCAGCCGCACGTATCCGCAGCATGGACACAGACACTCCCCATGTCCCATAGGATAACATGGGGAGTGTCTGTACATGCTGAAACCTGAAGATTTATCTGGAAAATACAGAAAATCCGCGGATTTTCCGCAGATAAATCCATAGGTTTAATCTCCCGTGGTGGGCACATAGCCTAAAAGTTCAGATCAGCGCATTTCAAAAGTATCCAAGTGGCGGACACGGTCCCAGAATTCTCAGGGAACTCTGGCTAATGATCGGGGTCTGGCACTTGAGTAATAAAAAAAAATAAAGGAAAAGTAAAGAAAAATATAATAAAGCAAGTGGTGCTATAGTTAACTAGCATCCGACAAAGCTGTAACTACTCCCGCGGCACCTCATTCACTTCCAGGGCCGTGTATTAGCCTCATGCATATGCACTGTTTTCCCCACCCTTCGGCATTCGTGATTGGTTACAGTCAGATGCGCCCTCATGCAGTGTAAAGCCATGCCGAAGCCTCGTTAAGTACAGCCCGCTGGCTCCTACCCCCTATCCCTTCTACCACCATTTTTAATTGCCAGACTCTAGTCCCCAAAGACTTATATGGGAACCGACGTCCGGACAGATATCTGGGATCAATTCCGATTTTTTTAAGTCCGGTTAATCCTGCCGTTCCGGATATCTACGAGTTTGCCCATCGCTAATTAAGGTACATTTGTAAATTTCCAATTGAATTTTTGGGATAGTTGTAGAAAATTTCTGCAAGTTGTATGTGAATTTCCTTTTTTTTCCTTAGTTTTGACTTGCAGTGCACGCAAAGGCTAATTTAGTCTTTTTTGTTTTTGCATATGAGAAAGAAACAGTGTTCTTGCTTCAATTTTCATCCCTTTTTGGTTTATGTGTCCATTATTAATATCATTACAAATGTCTAGCTATCAATGAGTAAAAAGCACAGGACTTGCATGACATAAAGCACAGCACTTGCATGACACAGATGGCATCTGAATGCTATTTCATTTTTAATAGACCCAATAATGTGAGCTTGGTCCACAATTTGCTTTAAAAAAAATGAAAGTCTCAATTATTTTTCTTACAAGGTGAAAAACACGAATAGAGTCTCTATGGGGAAAACAGGTTTGCTTCTTTTCGGCAACTTGGATTTAAAACATTGCTGTAAACATTTACTTTCTGCATCTTCTTCTACTAAGGACAAAATGAATATTAGTTTATATATAGAAAAGAATAAATTCAAAGAATGGATCAACTTTACTTATGTATTAAAGGTTTTATCTCAAGAAGGAAATCCCTTCCCTATTTTTGATGGCACCTCCCATTTGGGCATCTCCATTAAATGCAAATACCAGAAGCTCCTCCTAAAGAAGGAGGTCTTATGCATAGGATTAAGATTTTGTGCCAAAACGAGAGCTGTTAATAATCTGTACAATACTGGAGTGGCTTGCAGACTACAGTCCATACAGTACAATTAATCTTCCTTTGTATTATAGCGGTGGCTGGTGAACCACCACTGTGCAGGATTCAAGTACGGTATTCAAGTCGAGATTGCAAAACCAAGGGTAGGTTTATTAACAGACAAGAAGAAAACGTAATTTAAGCAAACAGGGCAATTATACTGCCAACGGTTATGCTTCAACATACCAAACTCCTACCTGGGGTGCACGGAAAATCTGTGGCCCCCAACTATTATACAGGTAGTGTAACAGTGAACTTTGGCAATTAAAATGGATCAGCAACTAAACTGCAAAAAGGACCTCACTGGCCTGTTTCTCAGGCCACATGATTACCGCGCCCTACCTACGGATGCTCCTTTATGCCCTACAAAATACGCACAACGGAATAGACTTATGGTCCAGTCGATACAACATCGGTCCCCTCCCGGGAGTTCGGTGCTGCGGTCCTTGTCAGTGCGCACTTCTCCCTGTAGGGCAAAAGGGAACGCTTCTCCTTCTTCTGTATCACCGTCCTCAGTAACATCCCTCTCCGATGCTCACTAGTTGGTTTTCAGTGTGCTCTCACGGTCCGGATCTGTCACGGTCGTCTCCCTGCTGTAAGAGATTAGTGACAGGTTCTGGGTAGAGTGTCACTTTACCTAGTGAGACTCTAGTTAAATGTAGTTTTCTTTCCTTTGGCATGGAGAGGATTAAAGTCAGTTTGCTTTGCAGCAATCTCAGACTCCAGATCAGGAGTTTCCTTTTTGGATCACTCCTAGTTCTTTTATATACCCTCTGCTACCAGCAGAGGGTGCCGATTATTCATGATTCATTAGGATTCTGATCTTGGAGGAAGAAGGAGCTGCTGAAACCCTCTCTTGGAGTTGCTGTTATGACTGCAGGTTTGGTGCTGACTGCAGCAGTCTGTTGTGGTGTTTTCCTCCTGTCTATCTTCCATTCCCTGTGTGTTGTTACAGTGCAGTGGTGGGGATAGCTTTCATCACCTGCCCAATTCCTAGTGAGGGAGTATTGTAGAGTCATCTCAGGGCTTTAGGTTCCTGCTCGGCGACAGTTGAGGAACCTGTATAGGAATTGGCTAGGAGTGTGGTGTATAGCGGCAGGTTAGTGGAGGAGGTGCCCATCTTCCCTCTCACTAGCGCTAGGGCCCACCATTGTTAAAGTGTTCCTGGTGTACCCCTTGTTTGTTGTTGTATTTCCCATGTTTAGTTGTGTTTTTGGCCTCACACCGGACTCACCCCTAGTTTGAGCGTGACAGGTTTGCAGCCAGTACCATACCTTTTCCCAAACCACCACTCTCAGAACACAACACAGGAATGTCTCCTCTCTTGGCAACCCACCTAAACTCTTTTCCCGCCCTTTCTCTCTTTTCCACATTCTTTGGAGGTCAGTCCAAGTATACAGCTCAGACCGGGGATGCCGGGTTAGCCAGCCAGTCCATAACATGCAGAAAAACAGGGGAGCACAGTGTCTTAAAGTCTCACTACCACTCAACCACATCATAGGGGTGATACCCCCTACAGTGTTTTTTTTGTTTTGTCTTTTATATTTTTTGCATTTCAAACTTTTCTGGTAAATGTTCATTACTGGATAATTAGACATTCAGAATGTTTTTTTTATTGCTATATGTTCTACTCATTATAATCACGGACGATAAGTATCTGAAAACAGTCTGATAATTAATTTTACTGTTTGCTTCTGTACAGCTACTTGGATTAAAGAAAAAATGCTGTAAACATTGCTTTCTCTGGCTTCTCTTATTACTGAGAAAATGCATATGAAGTATTACCAGTATAAATTTAAAAACAAAAAAAGATCTTATCAACTTTACTTACTGGTTATAGGGGTTGTATGTTCTGTTTTAGAAGACGGTACCTCCACTACGAACACGTACAGCAAGCTCCTCCTAAGGAGTGCCTACTGGCTCAGAATCTGGAGGACTCAAGCTATGTTTACTCTAGGGTTGTCTTTGGGTATTACATACATTATAATAATTTTGCATGTTACAAAATAGTATCAAAACTAGTGTTGAGCGAGTAGTTGACTATTCATACTCGCTATGCTGTTAGCAAGTACAGTGGAACCTCGCTTAACGAGTAACCCACTTAACGAGAATTTCGCTTAACAAGCGAAGCTTTCTGTAAATTTGTAACTCGGTTTACGAGAAAGCTTTGCTGTACGAGCAAATCCTCACCGCACACACTTCCGGTTCCGTACATCCACCGTGCTCTAATCCGCACTTGCAGTCCACACAAACACACACATGCACGCACAAACACATGCAAACACACACGCACGCACGCACATACAGTATTATGCTCACCTTACCTTCCGTTCCACCGCCGGCCTCATGGTTCTTGTAGTTCCCGGGTACATTGCGACGTCCTCGCGGCGAACTACAAGACCCAGGAGGCCGGCGATGGAACGGAAGGTAAGGTGAGCATAATAAGTGTACCTTCAGTTCCATCGCCGGCCTCCTGGGTCCTGTAGTTCGCTGCTCCGCTCCACTCCAGGCTGTGCATCGGCAACCATAGCGACGAAGCAGGAACTTCATGTCACCGCTACTCAAAGGCAGTGCGCTGGCCAATCAAAAGCAAGCGTCTCCTGCCTTTGACGTCAGCGCTCTGGCAGCGGACGTTCCTCCCTCGTCGTTATGGTAACCTGATACACAGCCCGTCCCGGAGAACAGCAAGTCCCAGGAGACCGGCGATGGAACGGAAGGTAAGGTGACCATATAATATGTGCGTGTGCGTGCGTGCTTGTGTATTTGTGTGAGTTTGTGTGTGTTTGTGTGTGTTTTGTGCATGTGTGGAATGATACAATAGGGGACCAGGATGGGACATTTAACAAGTTGTGGAACGAATTGTCAGCATTGCAATGATTTCATAAGGGAAATCTTGCTTTGCTGAACGAGTAACTTGGTTATCAAGCACAGTCCCAGAACGGATTGTTCTCATTAACGAAGATTCCACTGTACTGTCTGCTACTCACATATTTGTTATGAGTAGCGGGCACAATGTAAGCCAATGGGACATACCCACTAAGTAGAGAGTAACCCGAAAGCCGTACTATTTGCTACTCGTATGTAAAGTACGGCTTTCGGGTTACTCGCTACTTAGCGAGTATTTCCCAATGACTTACATTGCGCCCGCTACTCGTAACGATAATGCGAGTAGCGGAAAGTACTTGCTAACATCATAGCGAGTGCGAATAGTCAACTACTCGCTCAACACTAATCAAAACCTAAAGGGATAGCCTAGTATGGATAAAAAATTTGGAGCACTGGAAATCAATATAAAGAAACAACTGAATTTAACAAATGGCTTTCTACTGGTATAACGGGGTCAATTAGTTTTGCCATTATTGATTAATTTAAAGGGAAGCTGTCAGTTCCCCAATGTTCATCTACTCAGCAGAATTCACATCCGTATGACTAAATTCCGTGCCTAGCCAAACTCCGCTAATGTTATTCACTAAAATCAATGTTTAGAAAAAGGGTTTATAAACTCCGCTGTCCCTATGCTAATCAGGCCTGTGACTAGTAGATGGGGTGTGATAACATGATTTCCACGAGCTGTCATCACCACCAGCTCCTGGAAATCTAGCGCATGTGCGCGGCTTTATCGCTCGCATTGAACCGTTGAAGTCAGGTGTACACGTTCCGGCTTCAGAGAGGCACACTGCACATGATCGGAAGTGCAGAAGTTGTTCTTCCGATCATGCACCGTGCTCCTCTCTGAATCCGGGGTCTGAGATTCAATGTGACTGAACAAAGCCATGCGCATGCGCAAGATATCCAGTAGCTGGCAGTAACGCCTGCTCGTGGAAATCATATTATCACGCCAACAGGGGCGTGGTAACGCAGAAACAGGGTCAACTAGTCTGAGGAACTAACGCCCCATCAACTAGTCACGGGGTAATTAGCATTCGGAACATCGGAATTTATAAAAACTTTTTTTAAACATTCATTTTAGAAAGGAGTTTTGTCACACAGATATGAATGCTGCTGGGTTGAATGGCCTAGAGGACCTCACAGGTTCCCTTTAAACCTAAAATGCAATGAGCAATAATCGTCGGAGATCATTCATGAAAAATTTGCATAATATAAAGTAAATGAGTGACTGTGTTACTGCAATCTGTGTAGGCATTTTATGTTAACGCCATAGTTGAAGTCACAAGTTTTTATTGTACTTGCATGTGGATTCTTAAATGGATCCATGTTATAGCCCACTAAAGTCAGTTTGTCTTACCATGATGTTCCCAAAGAATAGATGAAGCTCAGCCTAAAATAACGTGAACAATCATCAAAGAACATTCATACACTCTTTCCAAAAGGCAAAATAAATTCTACTCCTTACTATTGTCACGGGTGACAGACAGTCATGTGGTTTGTGACAATAGAAGGTCACAGCATTTGGCTCCACAAAATGTTCATGGTTCATGGTTCGTGCGGTCAGTATTCATTGTACTAGGTAGCTTTCCATCTCTTTCCCTTTAGAACCCAGTAGAGCTCTCCTTCCATCCAGCTACTGATTATCAGTATTCTCCATGTGCTTAAATACTCACATCTTCCTTGGACTGGTGCTGGTGATGTTATTCAATTCATTCAAGCTCTGGTTGCATGCAGATGGCTTGTACTCATCTGTCGTGTTATTGCTCAAAACTTGCTAAACTTCTACCTGAGTCATCTGTAGATAAGTAGTTCATGCTTTCCCCCCTGTGTCCTCCTTGTGTCTCCTATAGTGTTTAGTGGGGTTGATGAAGAGCTCATCCCACCCGTTCACTATTTAGGGTCCAGCACTAGGGATACCTAGGGTCAGGTATCCGGCTCAGCGCATAGGTGGGGAACCTATCTAGGGTGATGAGGGACCCCAGGAAACAGCGGTAGGCTTGGTCAGGGGTCACCATCAACACCTTCTTTAGAGACAGGGTTTAACTTTCCTTCCTTTTCGCCATTCACTTGGTACTTCCACGTACCTAGCGTGACAGCTACGCAGACTGTGACGCTGCCCTATGTTAGGGCCAAAGTTGGTCTCACGGGTTTATACTTTATCTGGATATGTGTAATACGGACACTAAAATGATACAATATTGTCTAAAATCAGGACAACTAATAGGACAACTTCTTGTTGTTACTTCTACTTTTTCTTGAAGCAAGAAGTATAAAATCCATAGAAAAGCATATGAAATGAATATTCTACTCTGTCATATACTGTATGGGGAGAAAAAACTTCTATATAGTGGAGGATCCGGTTTGTTACTGCTTCTCTTTTATAATGAATAATTCTACTAAACCCCAATGGCTGGCGTCCCCCATAGTCACACGAGCATGCTTTACCTTAAATTTATACCGTCTGCAACATTAATGCTGGCTGGTGATATCATATATTTCCACACCGCCCCGGGCACACACTGTGCTGTCCTCTGTTAAGTGTACATTGTTACTTTCTTATTTTTTTTTTAAATGAGTATGAAATATTGAAGGAAGATTCATAAATAATGAATTTGCTGGCGTTGCTTTTAGTCGTAGCCATTATACCATAGGAATATTCCTGTTGTGCCTTGTATAAACCGCCAAAAATAACTCACTTAAAATATTAATTATGCTAAAAGCGTTAGCAGCAAGAATAATAAAGTCCTTATTCCTGTATCAATTCTCCATATTTACATAGTTATAATTGTTGCATAATGAGTCTTTGATGGGTAATTTAAATAAGATTTCCTTTTAAAAGTTAAAGGGAACCTGACAGCGGATACATGCTGACCGATCCACGGGCGGCATGTATCAGACACGGGGTATTTTTGACTCTGAAATGCTGTTGCATTTTAGAGAACATAATGTATAAGCCATGCATGCTACGCAATGCAACCACCTATAGCGCCACCTGGTGGAGAACAACGGAGTTAGCATTTTTATCTAGAAAACAGAACGAGATAGAGAAAAAAGTTAATTAAAATATTGTACGGCATCATCAATTCAATACGAATCGACACCTTGCATACAGAAATGCTATGATATGAAACCCATGACCCCCCCAAAACATTGAATACTGGTCACGTATATGGCGCTCATTTAACTTTGATGCTCAAAGTGGCCACCGTCTACTGCAATGCACATCTGGACTCTAGACAGCATACTGTATCTGGCTGCACATTGTGCAATATGGTAGGTGACACATTTGCACAAGCATCTGTGATATGTCGTCGTAGGTCCTGCAATGTTGGGGGAGGGGACGCATACACCTGCTGTTTGATGTGACCTCACAGAAAGAAGTCCAATGGGGTCAGGTCAGGTGAATGTGGAGGCCACTCCATGCAGCCACCACACCCAATGACTTGTAGGAAGGTCTCCATGAGGTATCGCTTCACGTCCGCAGCCTTGTGAGATTTACATGTTCTAATCATAGCATTCTATATGCAAGGTGTCGATTCGTATTGAATTGATGATGCCCTATAACTTTGTAATTCACTTTTTTTCTCTATCTCGTTCCGTTTTCGAGATAAAAATGCTAACTCCGCTATTTTCCACCAGGTGGCGCTATAGGTGGTTTCATTGCGTAGCGCATGGCTAGTTTACTATACCTAGACACCTCTTCTATGCCTATAGCTGCCGCCGTTCTCATGTTAATGGCGGTGGACAAGATATGGGTGGACACACTGTATATATATATATATATATATATACGTGTATATATATACGTGAATATATATATATATATATATATATATATATACATATATATATATATATATATATATATACACACACACCTATTTACTGAACTTACACACATACAGTGGGGAAAAAAAGTATTTAGTCAGCCACTAATTGTACAAGATCCCCCACTTATTAAGATGAGGTTGTCCTGCAATTGACATCATAGGTGACCACAACTATGAGACAAAATTAGAAAACAAATCCAGAAAATCACTGCGTCTGATTTGGCAAGATTTGTTTTGCTAATTATGGTGAAAAATAAGTATTTGGTCAATAACAAAAGTTCATCTCGATATCTTGTTATATATCCCTTGTTCGCAATGACAGAGGTCAAACGTTTTCTGTAAGTCTTCACAAGGTTGGAACACACTGTTGGTGGTATGTTGGCCCATTCCTCCATGCAGATCTCCTGTAGAGCAGTGATGTTTTGGGTCTGTCGTTGGGCAACACGGACTTTCAACTCTCTCCAAAGGTTTTCTATGGGGTTGAGATCTGGAGACTGGCTAGGCCACTCCAGGACCTTCATATGCATCTTACGAAGCCACATCTTCGTTGCCCTGGCAGTGTGCTTGGGATCATTATCATGCTGAAAGACCCAGCCACGTTTCATCTTCAATGACCTTGCTGATGGAAGGAGGTTTCACTCAAAATCTCACAATACATAGCTCCATTCATTCTTCATGTACACAGATCAGTCATCCTAGTCCCTTTGCAGAGAAAGAGTTCCAATGCATGATGTTGCCACCCCCATGCTTCACAGTAGGTAGGGTGTTCTTTGGATGCAACTCAGCATTCTGTCTCCTCCAAACATGACGAGTTGTGTTTCTACCAAACAGTTCTACTTTGTTTTCATCAGAACATGAGACATTCTCCCTATACTCTTCTAGATAATCCAAATGCTCTATGCCAAACTTCAGATGGGCACTGACATGTACTGGCTTAAGCAGGGGAACACGTCTGGCACTGCAAGATCTGAGTCCCTGGTGGCGTAGTGTGTTACTGATGGTAGTCTTTGTTACCATGGTCCCAGCTCTATGCAGGTCATTCACTAGGTCCCACCGTGTGGTTCTGGGATTTTTGCTCACTTTTCTTGTGATCATTTTGACCCCATGGGATGAGATCTTGTATGGAGCACCAGATCGGGGGTGAGTAATAGTGGTCTTGTATGTCTTCCATTTTCTTATTATTGCTCCCACAGTTGATTTCATCACACCAAGCTGCTTGCCTATTGCAGATTCAGTCTTCCCAGCTTGGTGAAAGGCTACAATTTTGTTTCTGGTGTCCTCCGACAGCTCTTTGGTCTTCATCATACTGGAGTTTGGAGTGTGACTGTTTGAGGTTGTGGACAGGTGTCTTTTGTACTGATAACAAGTTCAAACAGGAGCCATTACTACAGGTAATGAGTGGAGGACAGAGGAGCCTTTTAAAAAAGAAGTTACAAGTCTGTGAGAGCCACAAATCTTGCATGTTTTTAGGTGACTAAATAGTTATTTTCCACCATAATTTGCAAAAACAAATCTTGCCAAATCAGGTGATTTTCTGGAGTTGTTTTCTCATGTTGTCTCTCATAGTTGTGGTCACCTATGATGTCAATTACAGGCCTCTCTTATCTTTTTAAGTGGGAGAACTTGCACATGTGATGGCAGACTAAATACTTTTTCCATGACTGTGTGTATGTGTGTGTGTGTATTGTGAGGTAGCGTGGTCGGCTGCGCAGCAGAAGACACGGGATCCAGGCACCAAGGTTCACAGCACACGGTTTAATACTCAAACAAAAGTCCACAACAGTACACATGTGCCTCTCCGGCAGAAAACTCAGGGAGTTGTGTTCACTCCCTCACACTAGGCACCCCCGCCCTTGTTCCTGTTTCCTTTTAACCCTTCTTTCAGCCTGTAGGGAAACAGCATTAACCCTGGAGTGGAGTTGCTTTCTATCATGGAGTGAGCACAACCAGGGCGAGATATACCGGCCGTCATAGATAACCCCGGTCACAGTCTCACAGTATATATATATATATATATATATATATATATATATATATATACAGTCATATGAAAAAGTTTGGGCACCCCTATTAATGTTAACCTTTTTTCTTTATAACAATTTTGGTTTTTGCAACAACTATTTCAGTTTCATATATCTAATAACTGATGGACTGAGTAATATTTCTGGATTGAAATGAGGTTTATTGTACTAACAGAAAATGTGTAATCCGCATTTAAACAAAATTTGACCAGTGCAAAAGTATGGGCACCTCAACATAAAAGTGACATTAATATTTTGTAGATCCTCCTTTTGCAAAAATAACAGCATCTAGTCGCTTCCTGTAGCTTTTAATGAGTTCCTGGATCCTGGATGAAGGTATATTTGACCATTCCTGTTTACAAAACAATTCCAGTTCAGTTAAGTTTGATGGTCGCCGAGCATGGACACAACGCTTCAAATCATCCCACAGATTTTCAATGATATTCAGGTCTGGGGACTGGGATGGCCATTCCAGAACATTGTAATTGTTCCTCTGCATGAATGCCTGAGTAGATTTGGAGCGGTGTTTTGGATCATTGTCTTGCTGAAATATCCATCCCCTGCGTAACTTCAACTTCGTCACTGATTCTTGCACATTATTGTCAAGAATCTGCTGATACTGAGTTGAATCGATGCGACCCTCAACTTTAACAAGATTCCCGGTGCCGGCATTGGCCACACAGCCCCAAAGCATGATGGAACCTCCACCAAATTTTACTGTGGGTAGCAAGTGCTTTTCTTGGAATGCCGTGTTTTTTTGCCTCCATGCATAACGCCTTTTTGTATGACCAAACAACTCAATCTTTGTTTCATAAGTCCACAGGACCTTCTTCCAAAATGTAACTGGCTTGTCCAAATGTGCTTTTGCATACCTTAGGCGACTCTGTTTGTGGTGTGCTTGCAGAAACGGCTTCTTTCGCATCACTCTACCATACAGCTTCTCCTTGTGCAACGTGCGCTGTATTGTTGACCGATGCACATTGACACCATCTGCAGCAAGATGAAGCTACAGGTCTTTGGAGGTGGTCTGTGGATTGTCCTTGACTGTTCTCACCATTCTTCTTCTCTGCCTTTCTGATATTTTTCTTGGCCTGCCACTTCTGGGCTTAACAAGAACTGTACCTGTGTTCTTCCATTTCCTTACTATGTTCCTCACAGTGGAAACTGACAGTTTAAATCTCTGAGACAACTTTTTGTATTCTTCCCCTGAACAACAATGTTGAATAATCTTTGTTTTCAGATCATTTGAGAGTGGTTTTGAGGAGCCCATGATGCCACTCTTCATAGGAGATTCAAATAGGAGAACAACTTGCAAGTGGCCACCTTAAATACCTTTTCTCATGATTGGATACACCTGCCTATGAAGTTCAAAGCTCAATGAGGTTACAAAACCAATTTAGTGCTTTAGTAAGTCAGTAAAAAGTAGTTAGGAGTGTTCAAATCAAGAAATTGATAAGGGTGCCCATACTTTTGCACCGATCAAATTTTGTTTAAATGCGGATTGCACATTTTCTGTTAGTACAATAAACCTCATTTCAATCCAGAAATATTACTCAGTCCATCAGTTATTAGATATATGAACCTGAAATAGCTGTTGCAAAAACCCAAATTGTTATTAAGAAAAAAGGTTAACATTAATAGGGGTGCCCAAATTTTTTCATATGACTGTATATAAAATCTGCTGTTCTGTTAGCAGCGGTTTAGACTTATGGTGCCCAGCCACTTGAAACTTAGGAAACAGTACTGTTGCGATGACTCTTCGATTCCATGTGATTTGTGATGACTGCTAAGAAGTGATCTCTACAGAGCAAGAAGTGCAGCCTATTGACAGTCTCAGTGGCCAATGTGGCAAGTTCCATATTCCAGGATTAATTTTAAAGATAATGGCATAAATAATCAGAAAAAAAAGACACTTGTTAAAAAATCTTATTGTTTAAAATAAAAATGTAAAACAATAGGTAATTGTCTGATGATGAATCCCCTTTAAAGGGAATCTGTCAGCTGGTTTTTGCCATGTAATCTGAAAACAGCATGCTGCAAGGTTTAACACAGAGAATTCAAGAATGTCTGTCTTGTCAAGGTCTGATCTGTTGTTTATGTGCTATGTTTGTTTAAGCAGCAGGACTTATCATTGCTCGGGCTACATTCATTTCTCTGATTGACACCCCATTATCAATATACAATCTCTTTTGAGAGCCTGGTGTGGGCGGGGGCAGCTCCCTGGGCTCAGCTACATGGCCAGGGCCGTATTTACCATTAGGCACCCGTGGTCCCGTGCCTAGGGCGGCAGGATGCAGGGGGCGGCACCTTTTAGCAGTAAAAAAAAAAAATTTTTTTTTTACACAGTCATTAAATCCGCTGTATTTTCGGAGGGGGGAAGGGGGGGAAGCGCACCTTTATTTATTTGTATCCGCGTCAATTAAGACGCGAACGCAGACAAACTGTGGCGGCCGGGCACAGAGAGCTGATTGACCCCGGAACTGCCGGCGCCTGCACTTCCGGGGTCACAGGCGCGCCAATCAGCTCCTTCCTCTGTGCTGTGTCCAATGCTGTGAGGATTTCACATGCAGATCTCACAGCAGGACGCCGCAGAGGACGCCGCGATGGAAGCCGGTGTCAGAAGAGGATACTCACGTGAGCCAGGAAGATGACGGCGGGCCCTGGAGCAGGTAAGTGCTCGCAGAGCTGAAGATTCATAAGGAGCGTGGGGGTGTCTCTAATGCAGACTGGAGATCTGCGTATGGGGTGGGAGGAGAGAGGCTGATACTGGGGGAGACTTGGGGGAAGAGAAGCTGATACTGGGGGAGGCTGGGAGGAGAGAGTATGATGCTGGGGGAGGCTAGGAGGGGGGAGGCTGATGTTGCGGAAGGCTAGGATGGGGGGAGGCTGACGCTGGGGGAGGCAGGGAGGAGGGAGGCTGATGCTGAGGGAGGCTGATGCTGGGGGAGGCTGGGAGGAGAGAGGCTGATGCTGGGGGAGGATGGGAGGAGAGAGGCTGATGCTGGGGGAGGCTGGGAGAAGAGAGGCTGATGCTGGGGGAGGCAGGGAGGAGAGAGGCTGATGCGGGGGGAGGCTGATACTGGGAGAGGCTGTGAGGGGTGAGGCTGGGAGGGGGGAGGCTGATGCTGGGGGAGGCTGATGCTGGGGGAGGCTGGGAGGGTGGAGGCTGATGCTGGGGGGGCTGATGCTGGGGGAGGCTGGGAGGAGTGAGGCTGATGCTGGGGGAGGCTGGGAGAAGAGAGGCTGATGCTGGGGGCAGAGAGGCTGATGCTGGGGGCAGAGAGGCTGATGCTGGGGGAAGCTGGGGGAGAGAGGCTGATGCTGGGGGGAAGCTGGGGGAGAGAGGCTGATGCTGGGGGAAGCTGGGGGAGAGAGGCTGATGCTGGGGGAAGCTGGGGGAGAGAGGCTGAAGCTGGGGGAGGCTGGGGGGAGAGAGGCTGAAGCTGGGGGACGCTGGGGGGAGAGAGGTTAATGCTGGGGAAAGCTGGGGGAGAGAGGCTCATGCTGGGGGAAGCTGGGGGAGAGAGGCTGATGCTGGGGGAAGCTGGGGGAGAGAGGCTGAAGCTGGGGGAAGCTGGGGGAGAGAGGCTGAAGCTGGGGGAGGCTGGGGGGAGAGAGGCTGAAGCTGGGGGACGCTGGGGGGAGAGAGGTTGATGCTGGGGGGGCTTGGGGGAGAGAGGCTGAAGCTGGGGGAGGCTGGGGGGAGAGAGGCTGAAGCTGGGGGACGCTGGGGGGAGAGAGGTTGATGCTGGGGGGAGAGAGGCTGATGCTGGGTGAGAGGCTGCTGGTGAAGGTGGGGGAGAGCGGCTGCTGCTGGGGGAATGGGAGAGAGGGGCCAATCCTAGAGACAGATGACAAGGGTTGAGGGATAGTGCAATGACAAAATCGATGGCGGGAGAGTGTAAGGACTCAGAATGAGAGGGGGGCAGCATTGGGAGTTCATTATGGAGAAGGGGCAGCATATGTGGGCTCAGTATGGAGTGGAGCAATGTAAGGGAGTCAATATCAAGAGTGGGGTAGTGTGTGTGTGTGTGTGTGTGTGTGTGTGTGTGTTTGTATGTGTGGGAGGGGTGTCTCAGCATAAGCGTTAGTGTGGTGGTCTTAGTATGATGAATGGGGCAGCATGGAGGTGTCATTATGAAAAAGAGGAAGGCAGCATTAGGAGCTCATGGAGAGGGGCAGCATGCATGGGGGGACATTGTGAGGAGGGAACAGCATGCATGGGAAACTGTGAGGAGGGGGCAGCATGCATGGGACATTGTGAGGAGGGGGCAGCATGCATGGGACATTGTGAGGAGGGGGCAGCATGCATGGGACATTGTGAGGAGGGGGCAGAATGCATGGGACATTGTGAGGAGGGGGCAGCATGCATGGGACTTTGTGAGGAGGGGGCAGCATGCATGGGACACTGTGAGGAGGGGGCAGCATGCATGGGACATTGGGAGGAGGGAGCAGCATGCATGGGACACTGTGAGGCGGGGGCAGCATGCATGGGACATTGGGAGGAGGGAGCAGCATGCATGGGACACTGTGAGGCGGGGACAGCATGCATGGGACATTGGGAGGAGGGGGCAGAATGCATGGGACATTGTGAGGAGGGGGCAGCATGCATGGGACATTGTGAGGAGGGGGCAGCATGCATGGGACACTGTGAGGAGGGGGCAGCATGCATGGGACATTGTGAGGAGGGGGCAGCATGCATGGGACACTGTGAGGAAGGGGCAGCATGCATGGGACATTGGGAGGAGGGGGCAGCATGCATGGGACATTGTGAGGAGGGGGCAGCATGCATGGGACATTGTGAGGAGGGGGCAGCATGCATGGGACATTGTGAAGAGGGGGCAGCAAGCATGGGACATTGTGAGGAGGGGGCAGCATGCATGGGACATTGTGAGGAGGGGGCAGCATGCATGGGACACTGTGAGGAGGGGGCAGCATGATGTGAGGTCAATGTGCAGATCATATTTCATAATTGAGGAAGGTGTGGTGGGTATAATTTATAAGGGAGGGCAGTGTGTAGTTTATTAGGGGCAGTGTGACAGTCACAGTATATAAGTGGGGACGGTGTGGTGGGAATATTTTATACTCATGCTATGTTTTGATGTGCCCATGGTGATCCCCATTGGGGGGGGGGGTTAGTGCCCTTCGTTTCTCATTGATACTTTTTAAAGTGTTTTACAAAGTAGATCTGCCTTAAACAGATGTCGTGTGCGAAAACTCAGTGTTACGTTGTCACTAAGGGGCACGACCACTTACCTTGCCTAGGGCAGCACGAAGGCAAAATACAGCCCTGTACATGGCTAAATCTAAACGATTCTGATTGTGTCAGAACAGCTGCACTCAGTAATCTAAGTGATACATAGTTGGATTCAGGATCTCTTTACCTATATCTTGCTGCTGTCAGATGAGGTAGCAAAAACCTGCTGACAGATTCCCTTTAAATAAATGCAGTAATAATG